>NW_020291492.1:23084-219361 GCF_003184765.1 Aspergillus aculeatinus CBS 121060
CCCCCCCCCCCCTCTCCTCTCATGCGGCATCATCATCAAGACTAAGTCTCGATACGCTAAACGGAGCACGCCCTACGCTGTAGTTAATAGCCGCTGCCCGCCCACGCACAAGCCAAGTTACCTTGAACTAACCCAACGTGCCGTGCAAGTGCAGTCCAGACCCCCCATCCCTCACCAACCCATCGCACCGACCATACCCATTCCTCCCTGCATACATCCCGACATCCGCGAAGTCAACAGCCAGAAGCCAAAAGCCTAAGAGGGGGGGCTTGTGCGGCACTATCCCCAAAAGTTCGAAACGCACGTTTGGATCCAGCGGTTCATCACTACACCCCTGGTCCTCGTCCTGGGTTATCTATCTGTGTTTGTCGACGGTGGGGTGTTTGACACCTTTTCTTTGCCCGCTACATGACCCTCTAGTCACCAGGGTTGGGTGATTAGCTACCCAGCGGGCTTGAGAGTCGAGGGTCAAACGCCTCTTGTCAAGAAGTATTACCAACTTACAGTGTGTACACAGTAACTACAGTACAGTACTTCCTCCCCAGACCGCATGGGATGGACTGCAGCACTGGCCGGCGCGGGCGCTGTGCGAAGGTCGAGAAACTGGACTGGACTGGTCTGGTCTTGAGAGTCCAGAAAGATCAAACCCCGCTTCTAATCTCCCTTCCCTTCCCTCCCCTCCCCAGGCTCTTGGACTAACCTTGAAGTAATGGATAAAGTACCGTAACTGGACATCCAATAGGGTCCCTAAGTCATACTTTCATCCAGGTAAGGGTCGGTGTTTAGCAGCTCGCTAGCTGCATTTACCTGGCCCGATATCGGGGCGTCGATTCGATGTCTGTGGATGTACGGTAAATTAAGGTCTCGTACACCGCTGGGTAGGGCTGTGGAAGTTGGATTTGCTGGGCTGCTTAACTACTACTCCGTACCTACGCACGATAAGTACTAACTAAGGTAGCTTATCGACAGTCGACACTCTCGGCTGGATGTATACCTTAGGCAGCAGGTGTTAACTACTTAGGTTTCCAACCCCACCGTTCTTTTGTAGTGCTACGTATAGTTAGTGTGCCATGCCTAGCTTGGTAGGTTCCACTTAACGTCGCTCTGAGTTTGCCGGGTGAGATCTTGGGTTGAACTAGCTTTGGATTTGGCATATGGATTTGCTGAGTGGGGAGCATGGTGGAGAGCATGGTGTAGCTGAAGTCTACTTCGTGGATCGGTAGGTGGATACCTTGGTGGGCAGTTGTCTAGTGCGTTGCTGGACAGGATGAGGGGATAGACAAAAGAGGTGTCTTCTCGGTGGGAATACCTAGTACCTGAGACATCAGATCCTGGCGCTGTCTCGGGTCTGTCGGACTCTGGATCGTGGGATCTTTGTTTGTGTGGTGTTGGACGGCTACGCAATCAGAATCACATGTGACTCTTCTGTTTGTCGCTCGTGTTAACCTGGTGGAAAGCAATCACATCCTACACGCATGGAGGGTGTTTCCTGTATGGGTCATATGTATGTACACGCATCCTAGGTATCTACTGTCTGGTACTATGTACAGGATGTGCAAAAGTCCGAGTCATCTATACTCTACAAACGAAACCGTTATCCATCATCAAGCCAGGTCTACGTACCCCGTCGATTTCCCAGACAGGGATCGGCATCGACGGCCCAAGAACACCCCCAAAACACATCACTGTTACACGATCATATATTCGCCTTCCTCCCGTTTGACCTGCATCACCTCGTGCCACCGGAATCCCTGTCTGCGCGAGGGAGACGTCGGGACCTCCGTAGAGAGACCACTCCAGCCGCCCAAGGCGCCAGGGCTCATATCGTCCGCCACGCCCGCGGTTGACTTCAGGTGCTGGTTGCCGAGACCTGCTGCTGCGCCGCGGTCGTAGGGATCCCCAGTCTCGGACGCGGGAGGACTTCCCGCCCATATCTTTTCCAGGAGCTCCAGACAGGTCAGATTGTTGATAAACCCGGAATCCTTGGAGAGATACAGACACCGCTCCCGGATGATCGCCCGGTGGCTGGACAGCACGCACTCGGAGCCCGTGATGAACAGCGGCCACAGGAGATACGCATCACACTGGACGGCCAGAATGTGAGTCATTGTCCGTTGCACAATATCCTGGATACGAGGATGGCCAGATGGCAGATCGGGATGAGCAAGTCGCTCGCTGTAGAGAATCGCGGCGTGGCGAAATGATTCAGAAATATGAATCACATCGTCCAGATGTTGCGGCGCCACCCTGGATTGGCTCGGAGGAGACGATGGTGGCGAGATGTAGGTCGTCGCATGATGGGGAGATGATGATTGTCGCCGCCCCGTGTCAAACCTCCACGATTCAAGCTTCTGCCGCAGGCAGTGCCATTCGGCCCAGAACATAGGAGAAGCCGGGGCTGAGCTAGAGTCTCCCGCCTGGGGAGGAATGAACCTCGTAAACGACTCGGAAGGCATACTCGGTGTACTCGTGGAGGTATACGCGATATGGGGAGGGACAGTGGTTGATGGGGCATGGACTTCTGGAGATGCCGAGGTCTGCGTATCTTGGCTTCGACTGAGGAGATTCAGGCGACCAAGCTGCGCAATGAGTTTGAACAGGCTGGCATTACACCCAGCCAGATTTTCGAGCCCCCATTCGCCATCCGAAATTGCGGTTATGTCCAGACAAGCGCCGCGAAGTTGGATGTCCCGGTCGTTCGTAGTGGCCGTCATAGTGTCGAGCCAGGTGAACATGCGAATAAACCATTTCAGTTCTTCGGTCACATGGGCGGCGCCGTTGCACAGCCGAATGGCCAGCAACTTGGTCACACCAGCGAATTGGGTCTTGAATTGCGCGACCCCCGTGTCACACCCATGGAAGAGGCATAGGACGAGTAAAGTCGCGAGCACCGAGTCCGATAGCCGTTGTCGCGGATCGGCCAATTCTCCATTCAATGCCTTGACCGCCATACTTCTGTGAAGATGCTCTTCGCGCGCCGAAACTTTGGGGACGTCAACACCAGCCTGGGTGCTCAAGGACGCCTCCGTCAAAGCCTGGTGAGCCAATGATGACATCCGTGCGGGCAGGGTACGCTCGGTAGACCTTGTGCCCCGTTCTCGTCTCTGGCGCATATTGCAAAGAGACAGGGTTGCTATGGCTTCTTGGAGCGATGCGCTTTCTTGCGCTAATCGCAGAACATACGTGCGGAATGGATTGGTCGGCCCATCAAAAGCAACGATCATTGGCGCAATCACTTCAGCATAATAGCTAATCAGGAATCGCAGGCGCGGCGTTCGTCCGGTTGAGCGCGCTAGTAGCTGCTGAGATAAGGATGGCGCATGACATTCAACGACCCAAGGAGTCCTGTCCTGACCACTCTGCTCTGAGCTCTGTACGGCTTCTTCTTCAACACTTGGATCATCCCTGGCCTTTGCAATTGGTATTGAAGTCTGTATTGAGGCTGGCCATATCGGCATTGCCCATCTCGAAGGAGCCACCGAAGGAGAAGGTGTCGCGTGATGGCAGGATGACACGGGTAGTGATTCTGAACGAGGTAACGAACGATTGGAAGGGGCTTGGTTAACAGATGACACCGGACTCGAATGCGGTGGCAACTGATTCGCAGGTAGGTCTGGCCTAGGACGTATCCTCGGATTAGAAGGTGTGCGACCGACTTCCGACGAGTCTAACGTAGAAAGTGGTCTTGTATGCGCAAGCAACTCCGATGCACTGGAGTCTGTCGACTGTGATGCCCTCGACGCGGCTGCCGCACGAGGCTGCGATGAGGCTGCAGCTGGCTGAGCCCCAGTCACAGGCAGGGATAGTCCTCGAAGCTTTCCCCGACTGGCCACCCCGACTCCCCACGTCAAACTGGTCTTATAGCCGGCACAATCGCGGCCATTGTCCAAGCATTGGGAGCAGTATGGTCGTCTCCGATCGCATTGACTTGCCTGTCGAGCACAGGTAAAACAGTCATCGGCTGCCTGGCTGATGACTGTTCTCTTCCGTCTTTTCCGCGGAGGTGCGGCGGAGACCGGCGGCGATTTGCGCCCCGGCCCCGTTGGCAGAGGTTCCATCACCAAGCCGACTACAAATCGTGGACTGGAGGAGAGGTAAGCAGGAACAAGCTCAGACAAGCCAAGTGGAGGTGACCCGGGGTGCGGGGTCCCATGGATGATAGATCAAGCAAGGCAGTAGGTTAATCGTGTGGTCAAGTCGACGGTGGCAAGATGGGAGGAGCAGTGGTAGCAACACCGTCGAAGCTTATATACCGAAATCGACAAGGGATCGAGGTGACTGGGAGAAGTGAAGTTGGACGGTTCGAGATTTTATCACACAAACATATCAGAGATGACCCCCATTAGGCCCTCATTCTAGCTTTGCAATGGGGTCCTGGAAAGGTGGACGGGCAGTGAAGGGCAGAAGCGGCGATCGTTGCGGTATCATCCGCCGTTAGGAGATGCCGACCCGGAGATTAAATTTATTGACTTATTAACTTCTTAGTATTCTTAGCACACGGTGAGAGAAAATGTGTATTCGTCAGAATAAAATTGCCTCTAGCTGTAGGCTCCATTTCAAGGTCCCCGCCGGTTGATATTGAACCATGGTTAGAGCTTGAGAAGAGGAAGACAATTGAGGAATAGGAGAAATGATGAATAATGCATGAGCGAGGCAGCGAGAAGCCCAGCCTGGAGGAAAGTTGGGGAGACCCAACAGGGACTAGTGCGGCACATGTTCCCACCGGGCCGGATTCGGGTCTGGCCGGCCTTCTAAATCTATTACTCCTTTGGGGCAATCTTCTACACTTCAATCTACACTTCTCGGCCAAACTCGAACATCCTTGGAGTATCCATTTATTGTGCAGTTCCCCAACGGTCCCATTGTCGATTCTCGGATATAGGACTCAGCTCGGAGCCATGACAAACCGTCCCAACTCAAACCTCTCCTCCGGGAGCCGTGGCTGCACTGCACTATATGATTGAGACTGTTCCTATCCACAGGCCTTCTTAGCCTGTGTTCATAGTCGTCCGATAATTGCACGAAGCATTTCTTTCCCATTGACCTGCAAGGCTTTTGCAGAATGAGATTCCTTGAGTCAGCAAGCACAACTAAGAACCTTGAACATCCACCGATGACTATCTCCAGACTACAATGACTCGTAGACGTGGTTATTTATAGTGGTGCGCAACGTAAGTCCTGGATTCTGCCACCGCCTACCCAAGGGGAGCGCATCTCTCGACGATCGCCATCCACTTGCCAACCATGGATTCCACTTCGACGGCGTCGAGGTCAATTGAGACCGACATTCATAACTCGAAAAAGTGTTAGCTGTATGGCTGCAACTGTCCGACTATCCCCAGTCTGACTTATCCGCCCACTATCCTTCCGATCGATCAGCGTTTGAGGCCTTCCAGAGCCCGAGAATAATCCAGGCCGTGATTCGCATCTCTCCTGGGACAACAACATCGCCGCCAATCCTTCCTACACAACCCCCTATTCCCAAAGTCGCCTATCATGTTGGCTCCTGCTTGAATGCACTGCACGACTACCTGCTATTGAACGATACTTCCAGTGTCTCCCCGTACCCACTGGACAAACCTTGCGATCGACGAAACGAAACCAGCCAAGAAACGAATTGCCTTCGTGAAGACTGCTAGCCGGCGAACCTCTCAATTGAGACGCGGTCTCCGATACCAAGATGCCGATCCTTCGACCGGGTAGACTGAAATCTTTCATCACGGCCACCGGCGCCTTACTCCTCATCTGCACCGTTTATGTATACTGGGCACCCCCGCCAGCGTCGGTAGTCCCCAGTACGGCCTTCGAGGTCCCTCTAGTCGAACGCCAAAATGCATTCTGGAAGGTCTTGAAACCGATCCTCGAAGAGAATGGGCCAAACTGCCCATCGCCTGGGCACACCGACGATGCCGGCGCCGTTGGCTTCGACGCCACGTCCACCGACCCTCGCCCCGACTTGACAACCCTCGATGAAGAGGACCTACATACCATGGAGGAGGCGCATGCACGCTACATCGAGGCGTGTCGGACGGCCGAGAAACTGCGACCCGTCCATTCTCCCGGCACTCGCGGCGTGGTTTCGACGGCGGGGGGAACCTACTTCCCCGTGTTTCTGTCGTCGCTGCGGATGCTCCGACGCTTGGGCTCGACATTGCCGGTGGAAGTCTACATGAAGGACACCGACGAGTACGAAAAGCAGATCTGCGATGACATCCTCCCCGACCTGGGCGCACGGTGCCTGGTGCTCTCGGACGTGGTCGGCAAGAACGCCATCGAGCACTACCAGCTCAAGATCTTCGCGGTACTGTTCTCCTCCTTCGAGGAGGTCATCTGGATGGACGCCGACTGCTTCCCGCTGACCAAGCCCGAGGTGCTGCTGGACGCGGAGCCCTTCAAGTCGGCGGGGCTGGTGACGTGGCCGGACTTCTGGGCGATGACCGCGTCGCCGCTCTACTACAACATCTCGCGCCAAGCGATGCCGCCCATGTCGGCGCGCGCCTCGTCGGAGGCCGGGGCGTTTTTGGTCTCCAAGAAGACGCACCAGATGACCCTGCTCCTGGCCGCGTACTACAACTACTACGGCCCGTCGCACTACTTCCGGCTGCTGTCGCAGGGGGCGCCGGGCGAGGGCGACAAGGAGACCTTCGTGCAGGCCGCCACAGCCGTGGGCGAGCCGTTCTACGCGGTCAGCGAGCGCGTGCAGGCGGTCGGGCACGCCAAACCGGGCGGCGGCATCTCCGGGTCGGCGATGGTGCAGACGGACCCGATCGCGGACCACGCGCTGACGAGCGCGGGCCAGTGGCGCGTGCAGGACCCCGCGGTGGCCCCCGCGCCCCCGGCCTTCTTCATCCACGCCAACTACCCCAAGTTCAACCCGGGCGAGAAGGTGTTCGGCATGAAGTGGGAGACGGCGCCCACGCTGCGCGCCGACGGCTCCGACGGCCGCGCCTGGCTCGTCCCCGAGGACACCGTCCAGCGGTTCCGCTACGACGTCGAGCGCGCCTACTGGGCGGAGATCAGGAACGTCAGCTGCGACCCCGCCATCAGCTTCTGGACCTGGGAGCGCAAGGACGAGATCTGCGAGAAGGTCGAGGCCTACTGGGGCAATGTCTTTGCCGAGCCGCACGACGATGATCCCAAGTTCGGTTGATGAGCGCCTGATCCTTTTTTTTTTGCTGAAAGTCGATACCACAAACAGTTGTTGTTTTTTCTTCTCTTCAATCTGACAGATATGCGTTATGAATGACACGGGTTTGGGGTGGACCGTTGCGTACATCTTACGATTCTACACTGATACATGTTTTGTATAATCTTCATTCATGATACCTTCTATCCTTCTATCCCAAGATCTTGTCTTGGAGCATGGCTCATCCTCTCCATGATAGACGCTAGCAGAATAGTGCCAACATGTACAAAGGGCTCCCCACCCCCCACGCACAACTCTTAAAGCCGAACCAGAACCTCAAAACCACTCTACACCAGACACTACAAAACCCAGAGAACTAAACATTGCGCATCCAAATCAATCATCATTCCAAAAAAATCGTCATCACGTATCTTTAACCGATGAGATAACACCGAATTCCAACAAGAATATTATACATAAAGTCCAGCTTCAGGCATTATTTTCAGAATCTAGTGCTTGATACCCTTCTCCTTGAGTCTCTGCTCGTCCTCGGCCTGGAGTTCGGCGTCGATCTGGGCGCCCTTGGAGGGCTTGTTGCCGTGGAGCTTGGCCTGTGGACTTGGATGTTAGTTTACGGAAGTGTGATGGATCACGGGGCAAGTGGGAAAAGGGGGCGCAACGTACAGGCTTCGTGGGGTCCTGCTTGCTGAGCTCGGCCTCGGGGTCCTTGGTGAAGTTGTGGTGGTGGTCGCTCTCGGGCTTGTTTTCTTGGGAGGCGAGCTTGTTGGCGATGGAGCGTTGGTCCTCTGCAGGGGGACAGGGTTAGGATGTTCGTTCCGGGAGGAGAGGGAGCAACGGGAAACTCGTACTGGAGTCAAGGTTCTTGTGGCTGTGGGTCTGGCCCTCGGCGTAGCGGGCACGCTCGTTCAACTCGGCCTGGGGGACGTTGCGCTGGTCACCGGCCTCGTAGATGGCGCGGCTGCCGACGCTGGACTGACCGGATCCGGAGGTAGACATGATGGTTTATGGTGTTGTGTTTGTAGTTATGAAAAGAAGATAGAGGTATTGATTGAGGTTGATGGGATTGATGTTGTGCTCGCAAGTGTGTTTGTCTGATTGAATGGAGGGAAATGTGGTGTGCAGGTCACTTTATAGACCTCTGTCGAGGGTAGGAAGAGCCCAGTTGGTGATGTCATGGGGGAGTGACGCTGAGATCATACCCCGGTGGGGAACGCACCGCACCCACTTTCTGCTCGGTGCCAAAACCGCTTTTTTTTTCGCTCTCTGTTGCGTGCTGATGATGGATGATGTAGTGCTGCTGCTCTTTTCCTGGGTAGATTACCCAGTAGCTTGTTGCATAATCGAGGTCTCTTCTCTCTCCTTCCCTCCAGGCGCAGTTGACGACATTGGTTGGACCCTGGCCGGTCCCGGTCAGTCTCGGCGGGTTTCGATTGGAATTTTTTCCGAGTCCACGACCAGGGGAAATTGATGAAGCGAGGGATCGATCTTGGATCGGATCTTTGGGCTTACTCATGCCCCGTTTGTGGTTAATGCGGGCGTGACTGGCCTCTTGTTCAATTGTTCGTGTTCAATTGTTGATCCCTCCGTAGACAAGGTGATAACTTATGCTCTGATATCATGGGTGGTGGTTTAGGAGCTCTTTGCTCCGGAGGTCGGTGTCCAAGAGGTCTATCCATCATTCCACATTGCATGATGGAGCTTGTCTCGTTAGATTGCTCGTCCTCAAGCAATCTATCTTCACACTCTGTTGTCGTCACTTGTTGGGCTGCCACTGAAGCTGTCATGACCGCCCAATGGTATCTGCAAGATCACCATCTCAGTGATCTTGTTGTTGGTTCTCCTTAGATGGAAAGCACCATACGTACGATCAGAGTGCCTCATAAACGAGTCTTTAAGAATTCAATCACAGCTGTCACTTCCAAGTATGAGTTCCAGCGTTGGTGCGTGTTGGTGTGTCGACTGCTTGAGAACACAATGCTGAAACTCCGCCTCGGCGGACTGTACGCAGTAGGAGTGCACATAGCGTCGAGTGCATAGCATTGAGTGCATAGTATCAGGTGGAATGAGCTCGTAAAGCTGGAACAATAAACAATTATCCCAAAGAGAGACAGTCTGTGTGTACCGGACACGAAGCACACCAAAGACCTCGTCAAGATCCTTAGGCATCCACAAATTGAAGCCAGCGATAAGTTGTGGTTATCGGCGATAAGACACTGCCTATCGATAAAAAAAAATGAACCAAAGCGGTTAGTGAGGGGACCCGCGGCCGGGCTCCGAGCAACTTTTTGTTTCGCTCCGCCTTAACTACTACTTACTGTACGATCAATTCTCCTCTATAAACATTCATTCATTCCCACCACACACAAACACAAACACAAAGGAGACAGACACAATGGTCAAGCGCAAGGAAATCAAAGACACCGACGTCGACATGGGGGGTACAGATCCCCGCGTCGAGAACGACTCCGACTCCGACGAGGTATGTTTTGCGCCTACCACCACTATCCCAGAATACCCTCTCCAGAAAAGAAGGAACAACCAAATTAACTCAATAAACTCGCAAAGGACATCGACATGGTCAACGTAGACTTCGAATGGTTCGACCCGGACCCGGAGGTCGACTTCCACGGCCTCAAGAACCTCCTCCGCCAACTCTTCGACAACGACGCCCAAGACCTGGACATGTCGGCCCTAACCGATCTGATCCTCTCGCAAGCCTGGATGGGCTCGACCATCAAAACCGATGGCAAGGAATCCGACCCCTACGCCTTCCTAACGGTGCTCAACCTCCAAGAACATAAAGTCAGTTGCGCCTGTTACCCCCTGCACCAACCCACCCCAAAACACTAACCCCCCAAAATCAAAGGACAAACCCATAATCCAATCCCTCACGCACTACCTGCACCAAAAAGCCACCACCAACACATCCCTTTCCCCCCTCGTCCCTCTTTTGTCGGGTGCCTCGGGCGCCCACAAAATCGGCCTCCTCCTCACCGAGCGCCTCATCAACATGCCCGCCGAGGTCGTCCCGCCCATGTACACGATGCTGCAGCAAGAGATCGCCCACGCGGTCGCCGACCACGAGCCCTTCGACTTCTCGCACTACCTCCTCCTCTCCAAGACCTACGAGGAGGTGCAGTCCAAGCTGGACATGGAGGAGTCCCGGCCCCTGAAGAAGGGGAAGAAATCTGCCGCAGGAAAGACGGATCGGTTCTTCTTCCACCCCGAGGACGAGGTACTCGAGAAGCATGCCCTCTGCGCGGGCTCGTTCGAGTACTCCCGGAAGCAGGACGATGGGCACTCCGACTCCAAGCGCGCGTTCCAGGAGTTGGGGATCCGGACCAAGGGGAGTTTGATTTTGATTGAGCGGGGGCGGTTGGAGGGGGCGGTGAAGGCGATGGCGGAGTATGTCGGAGCTGGGGGGCAATAGATTTCTGGGTTTTGGTGATTTGGGGGGGAGGGATTGAAATTAGGATATACTTATAATGGATGGATGGATACGTTTGATGGCTGGGTGTTGTTGTTGTGATTGAGTGTGTAGGTGTAGGTGGTGGTGTGGCTTGGTGGTTGACTCTTTCATGTAGAATAGGTGCGTGCATGTCTAGACGGACACATACACAGGTGAAGTACAGTACACAAGAGCAGACCCCCAACATGCACTCTTTCTACTCCGTGATTATCAAACTCCCCTACAGTCCTACAGCTACAGACGCAAACCAACACCATCAAGAAAACTTTAAGTCTAACTGTATCAAACACAGCCCACATGAATACTCAGTCCGCAACAAGAGAAACTCCCAATCACATACACATAACTATACACAATCCCAAACCGGTGCTACATAATGACTCCCTTTTCAGTGCTTTCTTTCAAGAGATTCCACTCTTCCTACTTCCAGAGCCAGACGCCATTCTTGCTCCGCTGGGCCTTTCTTTGCAGAACCTCACTCACCTTCTCGCGCACACCCGGTTTGCCGCCAGTCAGACCAACAAAGTGCTCGATCGGGTCATCCTTCTTGCTCATCTCGCCGCGGACGTACCTCCGGATGCTCGCCTCCGTGGGCAGACCGTAGTTGTAGGGGTAGTCGTTGTAGTCGTGCTCGCTCAGCAGCTCGAGGCGGGACTCGCCCTCCGGGAGCGTGAAGAAGCGGTCGACCATGTCGGTGGTGACCTCTTCCAAGGAGGCAGGCTGCCACCTGGGTCTACGCCTGCGAAACAAAAGGGCCCTGACGCCCTCGTTGAAGTCGGGGTGCCGCATGAACTGGGCGGCGATGTGGGCCTCGCGCTGGAAGGCCTCGGAGATGGACCACTGCTTACCGACGCGCATCTGGCGCAGCGCGACCTTGAGGGAGGTGGGCGAGCGTTTGGCCAGCGTCCTCAGGGTCTGCTCGGCCCAACTCGTATTCGCCTGCTGCAGGGCCTCGATAATCCCTTCAACCGTGTTGTGGCTGAAGCAGCGGTCGATGGCCTCCCGCTTCGCGCCGCCGAGATCCACCGTGGTCGACTCCGGCAGACCCGTCGAGAACTCTGCAATGGTACTGTTGACCAGGTCCAGGCGCTCCGGCAGCGTGGTGTAGTCCTGGAACACCAGCTCGGACAGACGCTGTGTCAGCTTGCCGAGCATGCTCGAGTGCAGGTAGTGCGTGGCGATGCCGGCGAACAGGACCTGGGGCCCCAGCAGTTGCTCCGAAGTCAGAGCCAGGTAGGTGCCCAGCTCGCCGTCCAGCCGGGGCAGGAAGAACGAGGCGCCCACGTCCGGGAAGAAGCCGATGTTGGTCTCGGGCATGGCGAAGATAGTTCGTTCGGTGGCAATGCGGAACGGCGCGTGGGCGCTGAGGCCCACCCCGCCGCCCATGGTGATGCCGTCCATCACGGAGATGAAGGGCTTGGGGTAGGTGGCGATGAGGTGGTCGAGCTTGTATTCCCTGGCGAAGAACTCGCTGGATCTTTCCGGCCCGTCCTCACTCTCTCTGTTCTGCTTGGCCAAGTCAACAACATCTCCACCGGCGCACATCGCTTTGTCGCCGGCTCCGGCCACCATGATCACGTTGGCAAGCTGAGACTTCTTGTATTCCTATTCGATCGATCAAGCTTGTTAGTACCCGCCCAAGGGCCATTCGAAGGGCGAATCGAATCGGAGGGACACTCGCTTACCTCCAGGCGAGGGGTGATTTTGTTGACCATCGACCGGTTCAAGGCATTGAGCTTCTCGGGGCGGTTGAGCTCGATCAGCCGCACGCCGTAGAGAGAGCTGAATAGAACGTCGTCCTCTGCGGGGGTGGGAGCGCTTTTCATCTGGAATCGATTAGCATCCAAAGCTCGATTAAGACAATTGACGGAGCGTACATTGGTAGCAGAAGCCGTGAAGGCTCGGTTAGTGACTTTTGCGCGGAGAGGCATGGTGGTGGCTGGTGAAAGCCGCGAGATCCAGCTCGACGGCGTTGAAAACCGGCAAGCACTGTGTCGGACCAACATGAGGCAGACCACAGCCGGGTTTTAAGGGGGGGGGAGAAGTGGACTAAAGGGACGGAGGAGGGGGGGAAAGAGAGGGGAGGGACTGAGGGGACCCGGGATGATTCAATAGGAGGAGGAGGAGGAGGAGGAGGAGAAGCAGCTTTCGTTCGGGTTCTCCGCTTTGCAACCTTGAATTGACCTCGGAGTTTTTTTCGCGCCCATGATTTTCCTCGCCGGCCAGCCGCGGCGCAATCGCCCAACGGCAACACATTGCCGTGACTTTCCTGATTTTCTTGATTTTCTTGATTTTGATTGAATTCGTCTCGACTATATTTTAGTTGGTCTAGTAAAGTTTAATGGGTTGTCTCTTTTACAGACATTTCGGAAGCAATGGCTCCGATTCAAAGCATCCATCAGCACCTCTGATACCACCATCACTACTTACAACCTACACCTACACTCCATAGCATGATACACACGTAGGACAATACAATTCGAAACGAACAGATTTAGGACCCATCATACACATTGCTCAATTCTATTTGTACAATCAGAGAAACCATATCTCGGTTAGAAAGCAAAATCACACCCATACCGAACAAACAAACACAAAGAAAAATCCCCATCGCCAACCTAAACTGCAATTCAATACAAGGCCCGCCTGGGCTCGTTCTGCAAGTCCCTCGAATGTTGGGCCAGAATGCGGTCCAACGCCTGCTTCTCGATGACCAGACGGCCCGTCTCCAGCAGATCCTTGACATCCACGTCGCGACGGTCCAGGATCTTCGCATGCTCGCCCACCTCGCGCACCAGACCGAAGAGGTTATCGTTCACCCGGTCCGTGATCAACGTCGACCGGCCGAACTCCCGACCCCAGCAGTTGGTCTTGAAGATCTGCTGGACCAGATAGGGGGTGGCGTCCTCCGGCAGCGCCATCTCGTTGTCGATGATGATGAGCTGGCCCCGCTTATAGCGGTAACTGAGGGCTATCCGCCAGGCCTGGTCGTAGATCTTCCGGGGCAGGTCCGTCGAGAAGTCCCGCGGATGAGGACCGAAGGCGACACCTCCGCCCTTCCGGATGGGGGACTTCTTGTCACCGGCACGCGCTCTACCGGTACCCTTCTGGGCGAACAGCTTCTTGTTGCTGCCGTACACGTCTTTCCTCCACTTGGTGCTGGCGGTACCTTGTCGGGTCGCGTCACCCTCGTAGATGACGGCGCGGTGCAGGATGTCTTTGCGGAGGGCCATGGACAGGTGGTTGCGGGGATATTCGACGAAGCGCAGGGGTTCCATCGAAGGGAACGAGTAGGTGGTGGCCTTGACGGGCTCGGGGTTCCATACGGGCTTGGGGACCTCTCGCGTCAGGTGGTCAATGGGGGCGGTGGCCTCGGTGGCCTCGGTGGCCATGGAGCGGGACAGAGACTTGGTCAGGCATCGTTGCTATCAGCGAGAAAGAAAGTTGTCAGTATGCGTTATGAACTATACGTTTTTCGTTGGATCTTCAATGACATCGAATCAGACCAAGGAAGAAATTAGGCCGTCCTACCGTGGTTGTCTCAGCCCCGGAGAGCAGACCCCCCGAGCTGCGAGTGAGCCGCAGAAGGGTGCGAAGAGCGTCACTTCCAGCCATTGTAGATGACACAGAGCAAGAATTCCGAATCCTTTCGAGGATCAACCTGAATGGAGGACAGACGATCGCAGGGTTGGTCGCGGGCGGAGGGTAGAGGGGGAGAAGCAACAGCAAAAGTTCGGGTGGTTCTGGCACTAAACCGCCTTGAGGCTTGGCCAAACCCGACGAAAAAAGTTCCGTCCGGCCAGGAAAGGAAACCTCTCGACTTTGCCAGGTGCAGTGCCGGCTTGACCTGGGGAAATCTATCACCACTACCACCACCACTACAACCACCACCACCATTAGCTCCTCCTTTTCCTTCCCTCTCCCCTTTCTGATTCCCTCAATTTCACCTCATCCTATCCCTCAAGATGGCCCATTGTGAGCGGGCTTCGAAGCCCTTGCTCCAATGCCTGCAGAAGACCTACACCAAGGGTCTTCCAGGTCTTCAGCTGCAGTCCACCCGCGCCTTCCAATCGACCGCTCTGGCGCGCGAAGAGGCTCAGACCGAGACCGGGTCGCAACCCTTCTACAAGGCCCCCGATCCGGCTACAGTCTCCAACCCCCGACTGGAGCGGAAGCTATTGCGCCAGGGTGTCGCCCCGATTGGATCCCGCCGTCGTCGCGTGGCCCTCCAGGACTCTCTCAACATCCCCTTCGAGCAGCTGCCCTACCAATGTTTCCAGGAGGCCCGGAAGATCCTGGTGGCGGACCGCGAGGAGAAGCTACGCGACATCACATCGATGCGGGAGAAGATCTCGAGGCTTGAGGGTTTGTCGACCGAGCAAGCCGGCGGAGAGCAGGTGAAGAAGTCCAAGCTGCGGGCCATGGAGCTGCACCTGGAGCACCTGAAGATTCAGGCGGATATCAACGACCCGCTGGTGAAGAAGAAGTTTGAGGATGGACTAGGTGAGAATTTTCGGTTTAGGTTGTCGTTGTTGTTGTTCCGCTAGGCTAATCGGGCCGCTGTTGTTTGTTGCAGGTGACATGAGCAAGCCCATCTACCGATTCCTGGCCGACCGCAAATGGCGAGAGTACCGCCGCAAGATTCTCGTGCAAAGAATCACACAGATGAAGGTGATCCCGGATGTCATCCCGCACTGCGAACCCACCCTGGACACGAAGCTCTACTTTGGCCGCCGGCAGATCCAGCCGGGCGAGTTTGTCGACTCGAAGCTGAGCACGGAGGCGCCCAAGCTGAACGTGCAGATGTTCGAGGCCGGCGAGAAGCTGGTGACCATCGCCGTCGTCGACCCCGACGTGCCCAACGTCGAGACGGACGGGTTCGATTTCAAGATGCACTACCTGGCCGTCAACGTGCCGATCTCCGCGGTGAACACCAAGGTGGATCTGTCGCAGCTGTCGACCGAGTCGCAGGTGGTCTTCCCGTGGGCGCCCCCGGTGGCCCAGAAGGGCAGCCCCTACCACCGGCTGGCGATGATCATCTTCGAGCAGAAGGAGTCGAAGGCCCTGGATTTCGCGGCCGTCAAGGCCAAGGAGACGGCGCGCGAGAACCTGCTGGCCCGCGCCCTGGAGTCCCGGTACCAGCTGAAGCCCATCGGCGCGCACCTGTTCCGCACCCAGTGGGACGACTCGATGTATGAGGTGATGAAGTCGATTGGGTATGCCGACGCCGAGATCGAGCTCCGCCGGGCGCCTGCCGAGCGTCTTCCTTACAAGCGCCGCAACCCGGCCAACATGCGGTGATTTTTTTGGTTTTGTTTCGGGTGTTGTAGTATTGTACAAGAGAGCTTTTATGTATGAATATGCACAAATTTCCTTCCCAACTCCAAACTCCAGCCATGCTTGTAGGAACGCTGTGCAGTGCGTTACGTTCACTTCAATCCTCCATTCAATCCAACTGCGCCGGCTTCAACGTATTTTCCACCCACATCATCCGCGAAGGGGGCCACACCCTCGCGACGATCTTGCCATTAATCAACCCCATGGGGATGGGTCCGTAATTCCGCGAGTCTCTCGACCAGGGGAGGTTATCCCCGGCGAGATAGACATGTCCTTCGGGTACCTACACGGGGGACGAAGCGTTAGCAGGAAGCCCTGACCCCAAACCCCCAAAACCTCTGATCCCCGATCCCCCCCCCCACGGCGGAACAAAAACTCACCCGAATCATCTCCCCCGTCCCCCCAGCCTCCGTACTAAACGGCAGATCCCGACAGACCAGATCCCCCGGCAGCCCGATCACGCGCTTGGCGCCGTTGACCCCCAGGAAGGAGGGGTGGTAGAAGCGCACGACGTCGCCGACGGCGACGCCGCGGCCGTGGCGGTGCACGCGCGAGATCAGCAGGTAGTCGCCGCGCGGGTGGAAGGTCGGGTACATCGAGGGGCCCTCGCTCAGCTGCACGGTCACCAGGTGCTCCCAGACCAGGGTGCAGGCGCAGAACAGGCCCAGCCCGTTGAGCGTGAGGCGGAAGACGTGCGCGGGCGTGCTGCGCTTGAGGGTCGTGCGGAGGAGGCGGTCCATTGCGCTGCTGCGTTGGCCGCTGCTCGCTGCTGCCTTAGATTGTGTGGTTGATGCTCTCGCCTGGTTACTCTATGTGTGTACCTGAGATACTGCGGACGGAGGAGGGTCGGTCCCGCGCCGGAGCGGAGGGGAGGACGGGGATTGGGGGACGGCGCACGTGACTCATCGGGTATATAAAGGGCGGGTAGCGTTCTCTCCCACCAGAGTTTTTCTTTTCTTTCCTTTCTGCTGCTATGCAAGATTCGACAATGAGTCCTCGACTCGACTCGGCTTGGCTTTGCTGGTTCAATGCTTCATGCTGCATTGACCTGCAACAGCTACCGATCAAGTAGTTCCGCTTCTAAAATTGCTAGAGCTCACCGCTGCCGAAATTCAACACCAGAGCGCGTGAGTGTGGACAGTGAAGCAAGATGAATTGTACAGTTTCTCACCCTACGGGGTGGGGGATTTCCCTGAACGATAGCCCGACCAGGACCCCATTTAACTATGGGAATGGGCGGTTGGGTGGTAACGACGGGAGACAATCATATCGTATCGTAAATTTTGTTAGAAAAATTGAAGCTTTCCATCACAATCATCATTTTTGCACATTCTCAACTCATCATAAACCCCGTAGGAATCCTGTCACTCCTCCCACATCGCATCCGCATCTACTCAACCCACACACAATTAGCCAGCGTACCGAACTTCACCCCTACCCCGAAGGAAAGAAGGAAAAACTCACCAGGATGCAACCCCCCCTCCACCCCGCGCAACCCCTCCCTCACCTCCCTCTTCCGCCTCCAATCGACCCCAAACCTCTCATCCCTCCCCCGACACAACTCCTCCATGCCCCCCTCCCCCCTCGCCACTTTGACGCGCTCCTCCGACGTAAAACTCGCCATCAGCTCCGGCGCCCCCATCGGCACGGCATCCCCGCGATCCACCTGCCAGAAATGATACGTCTTGCCGTACAGCGGAACGATGTCCTGCATCTCGGCCGTCTCGGCCGTCTCCCAGATCGCCTGGGGCACCCCCGCCGGCGCCGGCATGACCAGCATCCCCGATTTGACCTCGAACTCGTGCGTGTGCCAGAGGCGCCGTTCCTCCGCGGGCAGGGTGTTGTAGAGTTTGGGCGTGATCATGTACTCGACCCCCAGGAGGCGGGCGGTGGGGGACGGGCTGTCGTAGAGGAGGCATTGTCTTATATCTTTGTTCGGTAGTTGGGGTTAGTTTTGGGGATAGTTTTGGGGGGGGAGGTCATGGGATGGGGAAGTGCTGGGGGCGCTCACCCTCCGTGATATGCGAGCAGTAGTGGTTCGCCTCTACGCAGCGCGTCTTGTCCGAGGCGTACACGTGGAAGGCGTTCAGGTGCGCGCAGATGTTCTTGACCGGCGCGAAGTCCTGCACCATGCTGGCGCCGGTCTCCAGCACGCGGCTTTTGGTGCTGAGGGGGTCGCCGGGGAGGGAGGCGGGGTGGTGGTCGTCGTGGTGGTGGGACATTGTGCTGCTGCTGCTGCTGCTGCTGCTGCTGCTGCTGCTGCTATGGTCGATGGACTTGCCTGGGAGTAAGGTGTGGAGGTATGAGAAACAGTGCTTGGGTAAAGAAAGCTACTTGATGCGGTGGTAGCTTCTCTATACTCTTCCTGCATGTGGTGTCTGATGTCTGACGTCACGATGATTGAGTACAGTGCTAATGTTTGTAAACATGGCAGCGGGATTTCCACTGCAAGGTCAACGTCGGCGAAGTCACTTTCGGCGAGGATCACTTCGGCGATTGAAGCGCAGAGGGGTTGGCTGGATCGGGGTATGGTTATATGCTGTGGGAGCTGAGTTACTTGGCTGGGACTATAGAATGTCGATTGAGATATGAATGGGGCTCAAATAGCCAGTGACAACAGTCTTAAGCATAATTACTAGTATTGAACAGCCCAATGCTTCCACTTCTCCACCTGTCAATCATACTACATCCGTCCCCGTTGTACATCGCCCACCCATTACCATTCAACCTAGAATATACAGACACACCCTACATGGCATTCTTCATCTCTCGCAACGCCGCCATCACCTCAACCGGGTCCGTCTTTCCAGTCTTCTGCTGGATCTCCGGGTCCTACTAAACGTCAGTCCCCATCTCCACCCATCCAAGGCAGGTGACTTACATTGACGCGCATGAACACATTGTGAAGCTAGAACAAACATCCAAGTCAGCCTTCCTTCCACCTTTCAGCCGAAAAAAAGACCTACCTTCTCATCCCCAATCGTAAACTTCCCCTGCGTCTCCTGATTCGCCTCCGCAAACGCCTCCAGCCTCTTGATAGGCTCGGACTGCGACACCGCCAGACAGAACTTGACGTTGGCCTTGGTATATTCGTGTCCCGGCTGAGACCAGTCAGCCTTACTCATACAAAGACCCACCTCCACCCATTTTGACTCTCGCTCTCTTTCTCTCTCAGAAAAAGGTAAAGAAAACGTACATAAACCTTCGTATCATCCGGCAAAGCCGCCAGCGTCTCATTCAACGCCTTGTGCATCTCCGGAGCCGTACCCTCGAAGAACCGACCACATCCTGCAGCACCATACTTCATTAGCTCGAACAGCCCCCCTCACACACCACCAACACTTCAGAATCAAGGGGGAAGGAAACCCACCCCCAATAAACAACGTGTCCCCCGTAAACACCACCTTCTGGTCCCCATCCTGCATGAAATAGCAAATGCTGTCCTGCGTGTGGCAGGGCGTGTGCAGGGCCGTGACGGCGATGCGCTCGCCGATCCGGAAGGTCTCGCCGTGCGCGGGCGTCTGCGTCACGGACTGGCAGTCCTTGCCGCCGATGACGGGCAGCTTGCCGAAGGTTTTGAGCTTGAGAAGTGTTAGTTTAGTTCGCAGCCGATAATCCCAGGAGACAAGGTTAATTGGTCCTTGATGGTTGGAGAGTGCAAACTGACCAGCTCGTTGTTGCCGCCGGCGTGGTCCCAGTGGCTGTTGGGCTGCGTTAGCATTGTTGTGGAACATGGGGAGCACAAGCTGGAACTCGAAACTCACTGGTGAGTGTTGACGATGGCCGTGAGGTCGATCTTGCCGGCTTGGATCTGCGATTCTAGTTCGGGGGTCACCCTAGCACCACGGTCAGCGATGCACTGTACAGTACATCTATCGACGGTAAACGTACTC
Source organism: Aspergillus aculeatinus CBS 121060 (assembly GCF_003184765.1). Lineage (NCBI taxonomy): Eukaryota > Fungi > Ascomycota > Eurotiomycetes > Eurotiales > Aspergillaceae > Aspergillus > Aspergillus aculeatinus. Next base: position 42,931 of record NW_020291492.1, read on the forward strand.
GGGCGGGTTGGCCGGGTCGATGATGACCGACTGCTTGGTGGGCTCGTCGGTGACAAGGTAGGCATAGTTGTTGCCCTTCCCGGTCCCTGTCGACGAGAATTAGCAACCATGACACACAGCAGAGAAGTGTAAACATGATTCCGGTAAACTTACACATCGGAATCGATTGGATATGCATGGCTCTGGCGGATGCGGGGTGGATGAACCTCGTAGGACGGAATCTGGCAGCTGAGAGGATCGTTCTCGTGAAGTTGAGGGACATGAGGGGTTGACAGCACCGGTTGATTAGGAGCAGCTGATTGCAATGCGGGGGAGAGATTGTTAATCCATCATCATGAGATACAACCGTAAGCGGTGATTGGAGATTACCTCATAGGTCGACCCGGTTCCAGCTGCGGCCCGCTTCAGCCACGTGTGGCTGAGTCGGTATACTATACAACCATCAATGGCAGGTGAAGATTGTTGACATTTAATTTATTACCAGGTAACACTTTTCATAGCAAGCCTGTCACAAGCTTGGTGTGAAACAAGATATCTCTCCATCTATACACCTCTCCCCAAAGGTCCGAGATCTTAATATAGACCCTTATACTTAATCCCTATGCTCTTCAACGCGTGTAAAACATCCGCGTTGTGCAGCGTCGTCGCAGCAGACCTCGTCGTGCGCCCTGAACCCTCGCCATCAACCGACGGCGCCCCCTCGTCCTGTCTCTCCGCCAGCCTCTCCTTCAGCGAATCCGTCCAATGGTTCGCAACCTGCTCACAGACGGCCAGCATATACGCATACGAGACCAGCCGTCTCCGCGACTCCCACTGCGCCGACCCCAAGATGTGGTCCAGCCACAAATAGGCACCTTCACAGCGGACATCCGTCTTCGCCTGGTCCGGCCGCGCCGTGAACGCCAGCGCATTGGCCAGCTCCTCCGTCAGACTCGACAAAAACGTAGGCTGCGCATCTGCAATCATCTGCAATAATGGATCCCACATGTCGAATTGAGCAGCCATTGCCTCTCCCATTCTGTAGACCTTGATCAGCACTCCCACCCTCCCTTCGCGAGCAGAATCGAACAGAGAAATAGAAAACTCACCTCCGGCCTCCCGGAACCAACAACGAATCCTGCACCAGCACACTCGACAAAGCAGCCACCCCGCGCCCCGACGACCGACACGTCGACACCACCTCGCCGGCAACGGCTTTCAAATGCTGCTGGACCTTGCGTTTCTTCCGCGGGGGTTGCTGCTGCTTCCCCTCGGCCACAATCTGCTCCAGAGTATCCCGAAGCGCCGACTTGAGCGGTTCGAGATCGGCTTCTTCGTCTTCCTCTTCATCTTGCTCGACCTCTTCCCCTCCCGCAACACGCTTCTCTTGCATCCCACTCACAGAAGCCCCTACGACCCCCAAGCCAGGAACCGACGCCTCAGTCTTAGCCCAGTAATAATCCCACAGCCATTCCAGGGACCGCTGCGACGCGTTGCGCAGCACCGTCAGCGACGGGAGCTCGCGGTGCGTGGCCTCGTGCCGCAGCTCCACGAACGAGGCGGGGAGACCCAGGTCCAGGGCACGCTGGAACATGGTCCGGCGGACACCGCCGAGCTTGGAGTCGACGAGGCCCGTTACGAAGCTGTGCGAAGTGGTCAGCCACAAGAATAACGGTACAGGAAAGATAAATATATAAAAGAAAAAAAAAGCGATTCGCTGTAGGAAGGATTGAACAGAACAAGCTCAAGCTCCTCCGCACTTGGCAGAATCACCCCCAGTAAAGCGCCAAAAGAACCAGTAGAAACATACCGACAGAAAGCAGCCGCATAGGTCGCGCGAATGGAGAAGATGGAGTTCTTCTGCGCGTCATCATGGAGGATCGCATCCGTTAACAAGGCGGTCGCCTCGACGGGATGGGGGAGGTTGCCTCGCAGCTTCCATGCGCTGACCTGGAAAGTGGAGTTAGCTTATACTTCTCTTTTATACTCAAATATCGTCCTGTATAGAAAAGAAAGAACATGTAGGTCGGGTGTCTGGGATTCCGGGCGCGGGAGCTTTAAGGGACGGGAAGTGATGGAATGGAATGGCATTCTCACTTACTGTGGCGCAGGCCCTGGATCGCATGTCGGGGCCATCGTATAGCGGCGGAGGGTAGAATTGATTCCGCACCACCAGTAATTGGGATTGCTCCTTCCACGGGGTGAAGATGACCTTGGCCATGATGAGGGGGCAGATCAAGTCGAAGGGAGAGGCTTTCACTCGGCTCGTGGTACAGTACACAGAAAGAAGAAGCCTTTTCTCCCCTTTTCTGCGTGATAATTGACCTTGAATCTAGACCTGGTCCGTCTACATATCAACGGCCGCGGTGATTTTATTTGACGGCGGAAAGGTTTTTCCTGCCGATGGGCCGGGCCCGGCGAGGTTCAGGTTCTTCCCACGCATTCCCAACTGCCAACTGCCAACTGACCAGCTACCACTAACCTACCTCCCTTCCCCTCCTTGTGTGTCTATATCTACTAAAACAATTACTGGACACTCATTGTTCATCATCGTTCATCATATTTGTCATCCCTGAGGATGTCTTCATTCATTGGTGTTACAACACCCACGGATTCTCTAATACATATAGTCATCATAAAAGAATGGAATAGTTCCAATCAGCCATCCCAGGGTATTTGGTACATGTAAAACGCCTTCCGAAACCAAACAATAAAAAAAAAAAAAAAAAAAAAAAAAAACACAACTCCACGCTATGCAATGCTGACTCGCGAATACAGGATTCATAAAAAATGGTACAGGCGGATGAATGCTTTCTGAAGATCAAATCCAGCCATAGCCATAGCTGACGCAGGGCTGGCTGGCCATGTTGATAAGCGGCTGAGATCCGAACATCGCATGTTGCTCGAAGCCATCCTCCTCGAAGAAGAATGATTTGTGCATCATGTTCGCAGCGGGCTTGACGGGCTGCTTACTAACGGAGTGTTGGGGCTGACGGTGAGGTGCCGCGCAGCTGGGGAAGGCGGCCTCCTCCTGCTCTTGAGGGGCGGCATCATCGACTTCATCGTCCTCCTCGTCCTCCTCGTCTTTGTCCTCCGCATCGTTGGCCGAGGGAGTGAATGTCTCTTCCAACTTCAAGCCCTTGCCAGACAGACCCAGGAGCGAAGTCTCGCTCAACGCTTCGGGGCTGCTATACAGGCCCATGCCAACGAGTTCGTCTTCCGAGTTGGGCTTGGCGGTCAGATCGTCATCTGGACGCTGGATGGGAAGAAACTGAGGGGTGGCCGGGCCTGTCAGGCATCCCGAGGATGGCACACTCTCGTCATAGGTGGAGTCAGCGACGTAGGCGGAAGGCATGCTGCTGTGCATAGAAGCCATGTCGAATGACCAGCAATCTGACATGGGCTCGGTCATGGCGGGCATCGTCGTGTTACTTGTCTCCCAGGAGACGGGATCCTCTTGGACAAAGGCGGACTGGTGAAGCGGCAATTGATCTTGCTCGCCAGCGAAGAAAGGAAGCCCATTGGCGTACGATGACAGCATGTCGTTGCCTTCGAGGACAGCGGGGGCGGTGGGGAGTGGCTGAGGGCACATGCCCACGGCGGCCAGGCTGTCCACGGTGGTCGAGTTCGCGAAGTACGGGTCCGTCGCGAAGGTGGACGAGTCCATGACTGGATGCCAGCTCATTGGACGGTTGCGACTACTCCGGGAGAAGGCGGATGCCAAAGCGGCAGGGTTGAATGGGGCTTGGTAGCCAGGGTACATGGTCGAACTGTGAGGCATGGTCGTCGTCCTCCGTCTGCCAGCAGAAGCAGGACTGTTGCCGGCACTCCGGGGCTTGGTCACCCGTCCGGTCTGCTTTGGCCTAGGGAAGGCATGGATCATGTCGCGAAAGGTCGAAGAGCGCATGCATGGTTGGTTGTTGGAGGCCCCCGCTGGGTCGACGAATGAGGCTTGAGGTTGCCAGCAATTGGCCATTGAGGATAAGTGTGGGTGGTAGAGCGGAAAAAGGATAGGTATGGTCCTGAGAGGAGGTGGTTTTCAAGAGAGATGGTGAAGGTGAGGTTGAGATTGAAGTTCAAGAGGTGGTGGACAGTGGGCATGAACATTCATAAATATAGGGAAGGCAGGATGGGGGGGGGCTTGGGAGAAGAGGATCTCCGCTTATATGAGTATCAAATACGGGATAGGACCCATGGATGACTGCAGGAAGCAGTAAGAAGGATCTCCGAAGTGATAGACTGGGGTTCGAGACTTATCGTCCACAGATGACACAGGGGGCGTGAGGGTCACAAGGCGTTGAGGCAAGGTACGGGAAGCAAGTGCGTGCGTGCGTGCGTACTAAGGTTAGGCCGGTTCCAGTCCCTTAGATTGATGATTGTTCGGCAACAATCCCAAGAAGTATAAGGCGATAGGCAGAAGAAAGTGACGGATGATAATAATGATAATAATAATTAATTAATTTAATAGACCCGAATTAGGCATGGGTGATACATGGCGCTGTGGAACGTAGCCTATGTGAGTATGTAAGTACTTACATGGGCACATTTCTTGATCTACCATCCGCCCCAGTTCCACGATCCATTCGGGTTACTAACCACGACTGGTGTAAAGTGGTAGACTAGACTACTCTAAGTGTAAAGTGTAAAATGCGAAAAATGTGAAAAAAGGATAGACACGCGCTGGGATGACACGACGTTGACACTAACGAAAACAGACTAGTAACAGGCCCGGGCAAGACATGGGATGAGTGGAGCACTGGAGGTAGTCGTAGTCTACTGTCGTAGGATGGACCACGGCTAGGGAAGGAAGAAAGGAACGAAGGAAGGGATCCAGCCTGGTGGTGACTGGATTCAGATGAGCCCATGCCACACGATGTCGAGATCCACTTCACCCACCTGTCTTGACTCGGAGGCAAAGAGAAAATAATAATAATTCACAAGGGAAAAAAAAGCAAAACAGACTTTGGAACTGCGGACCCATGGGTACTCGTAGAATGAGGGTGACGATGGATGATGATGGTGGTAGCGTGTAGCGTGCTCCGTACTATCTAAGTGGGGGAAAGTACTCAATGTTGATAGTGGGGATGATCAGACCCATTGGCCGGTCGGTAATAAAGTGAATGATTGAGTGCAGTATAGCTAACTTAATTGTAGCTTACTGGTAGGTCAGTCATGGAGGTGCAGTGCAGTCCGTCCACCATCTAAGAAATGGGGAAAAACCAAGAGAAAATAAATTAAACCAGATAATACAAAAGAAAAAACAGAAACAGACGAGGGAATGGGAGACCGGGGCACGGACAGATGATCATAATTGGATAGGAAACTGGAATCGGGGAAAGACTCTAGCCAGGGAATCCCAAGCCAAGCCACCAGCAAGCAGCAACAGCAGCAGCAAAGCAAAGATGATGGCCGGGATGGAAGTTAAAGAAGGAACCAGAAACTGGGGCCTACCACGGAGCAGATACGGAGAGAAAGTCTGCGCGGTGGGTCTGGGACATGCCGAAACTAAACCAAACTAAACTTGGGGGAGAGAGAGAGAGAGGAGAGAGAGAGAAAGGCAAGCCCGAGACTCAAGCAGTCAGTCTGGGGCTAAATTGAGCAAGCCACATTACTTCACTCGTAGATGAGTCCTGTACGCAATTACCTTACCATACATACACTGATGGGTACTCCGTACACTTGCGACTTACGAGTAATGGATCATCAGTAGCCTGCATCGTTGCCTCCTCCTCCTTTACTCCTCTTTTGTCCGGTATTGGAAGCGAGGATTGGATGCTCAGACAGTAGGAATCATTCGTGCGATCTGTTACATCGGCAGAGACTGCCCAAACCCCGAAGAAATGCATTGGCTCGTCACAGAATGTGTTGCTGCTGCTACTGCTGTAGCTAGTATGGGGTAGTACTGCCGTGTAATGTCCAGTACAGACTGGGATACGGTAGATAATTACGCACCCCAGCGATTCTTGATGACATGCCCTTTCTAACTTACTTCGCGCCCTTCCCCTCATCAACATCACCATCATGTCCCCTGTGCAATGCCGAACGGATGCTCAGCTCAGCTGCAATCTCGGCTTACAACCAGGGATAGATAGAGGAGGGTCAGTCTCGGGCCTGCATTGGCTCATATTGACTGTCTGCCTAGCAGGGACCACGACAAGCTAACACCTATCTACTGTACGGAGCACTCAAGTCTGACTTGGAGTCAGTGCGTAGGACGGTTCGACCATCCAACCACTCCAGACGCCGGAGGAGCAGGAATTGAAGGTCAATCAATGTCTTAGTCACCCATTGAAGAAGGGATGCCTCAAGTTGGCAACCTTAGCGGCGAATGACCCACGATCCGACCCGATCATCAGCATCATCATCATCAATCACTAATAAACCCTGTGGCGGGCCAACAGGCCAACATCTTTTTTGGTCACGACGTCTCTGTAACTATGGAGTACTAGTCTAGTTATCTAACCCCGTGCCCCCTTTCAACTCTGCAACTCTGTCTCTGTCGAGCGAGACTCGAGCGAACCTTCGGCGGTTTCTCATCCAGCACTAAACTCCACCATCTGTATTACATTGATTACTTCTCAATAACTTACACATGCTCCTTGTTTTCCCCTCCCTCTTTGCTGACCCCTTCCCTCTCGTGCTTTTCTTGTCAACACTCGCAAGTAACCTCCCTTTTGACTTGCCGTCTCGTTTTTAGTCCCCACAAGTTCACCGTTTCCAACGCGTCACAACGCCCGTTACGCAAGGGTTACAATAACTGCCTGGATCCAGAAACACCCGTAACCGAGCCTTGGACTAATGACTGTACTCGGCACTTGCTCATACAATCCCCAAGCAGGCAAGCAAGCAGCAACACCTACCTACCGACGGCAGTCTCACTGCCTTGGTTCAGCCCGCAACACGATCAAGTACTACCTGACTGGACGTGCACAAAATCCAAATGTAAAACCCTTTTCCCTCCCCCCCCCCGACCGTTCCGTCCCGTTTGTTGGCCTTGTCGTCAGCATCACCGGACGCGCACTGCACATTGACTCCATCCATCCGGGGAGGGGCGAGACTTTTAGGCTTTTACGTAGTTTGCCATGTGGGTGTTGCAACTATTCCTGTCCAACCGAATCTGCCATCTCGGTAGATGATAGCCTGGATCATCAGATCAACGTCTACGAGTATACATTTCCGTCGACGACTTTACCCACTGCGGTTGATCACAGCGCTATCACCAACTCCAGAACCATCTTACATAACGCACTTCAGCATAGATTCCAACCCGGATGTCACCACTCCCCCCCCCCCCCACTAGTTGGGACCTAAACACAACCAAGCTATTTTAGGGGGAACCAGGCGGGAGAAGCGGATGGATGAGTTTCTGTCTCTCTCTCATTTCCGTCTGGTACATTTCACTACATAGTATACACGATATACGAACAAGTCACCGGTTTCTCATCGAAACAAGCAAACCCGATAACGCAAAACCAAGATGCGATGCCAAGGAACCAAAGAATCGGGGGCGGTGCCTTATCATTTCATGACATTCTCCACAGGAACAGGGACAAGAGAGAGCCAGCCCACCTACTGTTTGAATTCGGTAACCTTTTTTTACGGAGTACATAATCTCGGTATATGTATAGCTTCCACTTGTCCATCGATGAATGAGGTTCGTGTCCGTTCGAAGTACTGCAACTCAACATTGTCGAGTTGCAGATCAGATCACATGTATCATCCAGAAGCCATCCCCAAATCTCATGCCGAAATGTACGAGTGTGGGCTTCGATCGGCGGTTGTACTTACACGTAGTAAGACGCGCCAGAAAAATTAAGAAGCGAAGAAACATAAGCAAGTAAATCCGGCCCCGGCCTGCCGACTATTTTGTTTTGATTGGGTTGAGGGGGGGGACTCAAAATACCTTCACCGAAAGAATGACAGGAGAGGGAGAGAGACACAGTAAGTCACCCTACGGAGTACTGAAGGAGGGGATTCATTTGAAGGGCGGCGGGGCCCAAAAAAAAAAGCGTTAAGTTATCTAGAGGGAGAGCAGAGCGGGAACTTCGGCAATCAAGGAGAATGACAACATTCTGGCATAACTTCAAAGGAATTGCTTAATCCACTCTCCCCTCCTTCCCCTTCACCCCTGCGAAAATGAAATGCAATGTGGTGGTGGTGATGATGAGATTTAGAGTAAAGGGAATCAGTTATAGGGCTTTGTGACCAGTCAGACGGACGGACTGCCACTCAAACTAAATCATAGCTTAGCTGTTCATTAGTTAGTCATTGTCTGAGTACGGGTGCCGCCCATCCCATTATGGCGAGTTTTCGCGGCTGCAACGCCCCGCAGTGAAGTCTCCGTGCAAATGACTGCCACGCTATGTAATCCATACCGGTAGTAATAATGGGTTTGGGTCTAATGTTCAACCGATGAGCGAGAGTCTAGTTAGTTTGCACTTGATATGCACATTGAACAAAGGGGGCGGGAGGCGGAGGATTATCCCATTGACTTAGTTGTACAGTACCTACTGTACTACTCTATGACCACGGATAGCGTTTGTAGAGGGCTTCAATGTAGTGCTTACACCTCATGGGCAGGATGAGCCGATGGAGACCATTTCCAGAACAAGGGTTGATACCGGACTGGGACGGATTTTCCACGGAGCTTTACCACTTCCAGTTTAGAGCCCGGGAAGACCCCCGTCCAGAGCCCAGGTACAGGAACTTGAAGGCTGAACTTGAAGGTTCTTTCTCAGCACCTGGCAGGCTCCTTCTTGTGCTGGTAGCCGATTTGGGCCTTTTTTTGAGGGACATTTTAATTTTTTCTCTCTCTTTTTGTTTTTTCTTTTTTTTGCCCAGTCACCCCGTTTCTGTCTTCCGCTTTCGACCCTCTCTGCCTGGAAAATTGGTCTTCAAAAGCAAAAGTGCCTAACCCTGCGTGCATCGGGCCAAAGGGTAAGGGGTAGCAGACCTTCCCGCTAGTAATCAAGAGCGAGCATTCCGCATTTTCGTGACTGGTGATCAGCCTGGTGAAACCACATCATCGACCTTCAACTGACTTACAAGGGCTGGGTGAATGAAGCACAAGCTGTGTGCTGTGGTTGAAACCTGTCCCTGTTCCGAGCCCATGTCCTCAGCCCAGCTCCCCGGGGAGAGAGGCGTTGTTGGGGTTTAGTCACTTCACCTGGGCTGAAACTAAGGTAGAAAGAAGCAAACGGCCGAATGAAAAGGGCCCCAGAATGATATTCAGACCAGTAAAAAGAAAAAAAAAAAAAAAAAAAAAACCTCCGTGCGACGGCTTGGGCGGTTGTAATCTAGACTAGACTACATCATATCATTGATGGCTGAACGCAAGTGATCGGACAATTGAGATCATCGCCTAGCTCTGACTACAAATCAGAGGCCGGAGATTACAGGGAGGGGCCATCGGAACGCATGTGCAGGGCCCACTCGACTGCAGGGGACGGACGGTGCAAAGAGGGAAGAAAAAGAGACGAACAAGATTCCAGAAGGTCAGGGGTCAGCTTTTGTTTTCTCTCGGATGGGGCTTAGAGGGGCAAAAAAGGGAAATTCCCACAGTAATAATGGATCAAAAGGGAAGAAAGGGAAAAAAATGGCCGAGGTTGAGAAAATGAGGCCATTTTAGTGCAAGTGGATCTCTCTCTCGTCTGTCTCCGAATCTCCGTCCTCACCGCGGCAGTCGGCCGGGGTTTCCTAAGACTTTTTCAGCTGACTTAGCTGACTTTTTTTTTTATCTCCTTTCCCGCCGTGTTAATGAGTTGGCTGAAAACGGATGGGAAATTAGTCAGATTGCCAACGTGATCCAGCCTAGACTGAGGTAGACTGGAGGCCCGGGGCCATGTATCAGTACTAACTCGGGACTCCCACTGCAGTAGGGGATCCCTTGGCTGTCACTATTGCTTTGGGGTATACGTACGTATACACCAGTACTGTGTACCACCGTACACCATAGCGTTTCTAGCCAGTTTTCTATCGAGCATTCCGCATTCCGTACTTGATATTAGAGGTGTACGGAGTACAAGCAGGGGAGCTCAGCAGGTCAGCTCACCTCAGCGCAAGACCTGTGGTATACTCTATGCATCTCGTGAAAAGTGTATGATAAGTTACTTGAGATGGGCGTGTTGTACTGTACTCAAAGAGTACTTCATCGACCATGCTGATCATTACCGACAGAAGACCCGCTACTCCGCTATCGCAAACAGCCGAGCGCAGTCTGGAGACTAAAGATCGGGCGCAACAATTACAGCCCTGCGTTGGCGTTGATTGTCTATGCTTTTGGCGCTTACTGGGAAATACTCATAGTACTGGGCAACTTACCGGTAGTGCTTAGGTTTCAAGCAGCCAAGGGGGCGGATCATTCTTGACGGTGGAAGGTACCGTATATCGCCATCGATGCGGATGTTGCTGCTACCGTCTGCATCATGATTGGGTTAAGACGCAGACGAAATCTAACTGTGGAGAAGGGTGCTATGCCAATCTTTATCGATCTCCTGTACAGTTGACCTTTCCTTTGTCGAGATCCGAGCTCTGTGACGCTGCTCTCAATCAAATGGCGGTTATCATTATCAGGGTGGCAAGGATGAGCTATGGAGATATGGGGATGGTCGCCCGAAATATCGACCCTCGGATAACTCGATCAGAAGGCATGCTGCTGTGCTACTGGTCTCAAGACTCTACTCCTGAAACAAACACTGGGATTGGAGATTACCCAAACAACCAACAATTGATCGATCTGCACGGTGCCCTAGCTTCTCCATAATCCGACCGACGCCTGATTCATGTACTCGGCTCGATTCAGAAACCAGCAAAGTAGCGGTCGCCGCCCGGGAAACAGAACTAAATGCTGTATGGAGTAACCTTGGCAGGATCGACCAACGACCAACTACTTACTGACTGACCTGTACCTAAGGAGGAGACGAAGATCGCAGTTTGGCGGGTCTTTTGTCGTCTTTAATCACGCCTCTCACCACGAGTCACAAGAGTGAGATAAATTGTCTTAGCTTCGTCGCCTCGGTTGTTCGCGCTTTCAGTTGTTTATTGCTGCTACGTACTATAATCCATAGTAGCACTAGTCATTAACTGCTCCGTATAGTCTAGTGGCTTCGTATCAGGCCCGAGCGCCCTTCCGCAGGACAAGCGAAATACACATTCAGCGTTCATCAAACTTCCCCATCTGAGTGGCATGGAAGGCTTCGCTGTATATCTGATACACCATTTACGATGCCAGCACGGTAGGCCAGCTTACTGGTTGCTATTCCCAGAGCCTCGCAGACTGCAATGTGTTGGTTGTCAGGTTCAGTCGGCATTCAAGCCTCTCTGCCGCTCCCTTGCCTTGCCAAACGAAGGAGAACAAGAGGCTCCTGCATGGGGCTGCAGCTCGAGCTCAGGTCAATGACTGCAGCGTTGTGGTTGGGACGATCGTGACACCACAGCAAGCTGCACCGTCCATTACTTTGCTTGCTCTCGTGATGGATTTCGACCGTACTAGTGCTCGAAGCTAATCCAACCCTCGCCATCTCCTCAATGACACAGCCCACTGGCTTCTACAACCCTGTTGTTGCTGCCTTCGGCTTGAAAAGGTTTTATGCCAGCGCTGAGGCAAAGCTCTTCGTCCTGAACTGAGAAACAGTAGCCGACCGCAAGCCATGGCCAACGCCACGATGTCTGAAATCGGCATATACGCACCACTGGCTCTCAATCAACAGCCTGGCTCTGTCTGATTACGTAGGGGGTCCGGTCCCAATGCACCACTCAAGTGGGTCTGCCCTGGAGAGAACGCCCCCAGCGATAAGGTGCAGTACACCAGGAGAGTCCAGGGCTGTCTGGCACCGCTGCTCGGACTTCGGACTTCTGCACAAGTCATATGGACCAGCATATACACTATAAGCTGGATGTTGTTGAGAGCCACCAAAGTACCATCAGCCCCCCTCCTGACAAGACAAACAATAATTGACTACCCGCGTTCAACGGTATCTTCATGAGTTACAGATGGGAAAGCATACTATGAAAGGCAATTATCTGCAGGTTGCCATGAGTCAAATGGCATACATACATAGTCCATGCATGCATGCATGTACGGGGACCGAAATAAGGTGTTTTCGGTGTTTTCCGCTCAGCGAATTATGTTCACGGAGAGGGAGGGAAGTAGTAGGATTATGCCCGATGGCAGGCTGACTGCGATCCTCCGGAAAACACCAGACACCTCCCTTGTCTCACCAAGAGGAGAGCCCCCTTTATCTTCAGACGATGCAACCACATAATCAAAGGTGGGTAATGTATGGTCAAGGATAGATGCGATCGACAGTGGCCTGAATGTAATATATGTCCTGTACGTTCTCACACTGGACGCCTGACCATTATTGCTACATAGGTCGGCGCCATGATGGCTGCAGCATTCTTGCTATTATTTACTAGGTACCTAGTTATCATTATTGCATTGTTCAGATCTAGCTAAGCAGGGTCCCCAGGACTCGAGGTAACACAGAATGTGGTCAGTGCTTAGCTTTGTCCTACATGTCATCGGGCCAGTAAGGTGCAGCCAATGAATGTTCCATACTACCGGGGGGAGGGGAGTCTGGAACCCTACCAGGTGCAGTACCTGGTTCCCCAGAAGGTAAGGTAAGGTAGTGGCTGCCAGGATCTATTCGGATTCGGCCTCACCTCGATAAATAAGGATGTCGTCTAAGGTACCAAAAATGGGTGCAGTATATGTATGGAGGGGCCGGGGTGGAATGGCTGTCAGGCCATCATTTCACTCTTCAGTGTGTGACTGTGTCAGGCATGCATAAATTGATGCGGACAAGGGGAGACCACCTGACCGGTTGAGGATTGAGTTAGAGCCGACTCCGTACTAATTGATTACTTGGTATACAACTAACCCAGGAACAGTCTTGAACCGGTGCACATTGCCTTAACTAGGGGCGGTTGCTCCAGCCTAGTCGCCCCCTCCAGTCACCATCATCATCATCATCATCATCACTTTCACCACTGCACTACGGTCACCTCCTCTTCCTGATGTATCAACGTCGTCACACTTGCCATGAAAATGTCTCCGCAGATGCTTACGCGAACAAGCCCCCCAAAGTGGTCTAGGAATAGGAGGGCGCCTGGTTGTTTCACTCCACTCCCAGGTTCCTCTGGCAGCAAGCCGGATCTAATCAGCCGTCCCAAAGCCGCGACTAGACCACTGGGTGGGAATGGAACCCATCTTTTGATTCAGCGGATCCAGAGAACACGATGCTAGCGACGTGACTGCCATTGCAGGGCAACCGCGAAATGGGGACGGGGCAAAGAAAAAAAAGAGAAACGCATCCAAGTGGAAAACACATCCACATTGACAGATCACTATTTAAGGATCGGCCGTAAATCGCACCAGACCCGACGCACCGTGACCCGACTACAGTCAATGATAGTCGCCGCGGTCCCGAGTCCCACCAATGTATTACTCAAACAGGCAACCAAAGTCACAGGGAAACTGGAACAGGAGACCACTCCTTCACTAGCACTGCATTGTTCTTGTTGTTGTTTCTTGTTGGTTTTGCTGCTGTTGAGCAACGCGAGCTGCTGCTGCTGCTGCTCCTTAAGATCCTGGCTGCATTGTCACGGCAGATCGAAGTGGGGAATCGAACTTACTCTGCTGCGTCTCGTTCCCCGTTTGCCGCAGCGAAATTTTTGCGTTCTACTAAGCTCCTGTACTCCCGTACACCGCAGAACGAGGGGGGAATTAGCTGAGGTTTAATTTCCTTTTTCGCCTGAATTTTGCCCCCCTCCCTCACCCCCATTTCCTCCCCGTCAGCGCCCATCACCCAGACTCTCGGACCCTCATTTGCGAGAAATTATTCTCCATCGGCATACAACGGGGTTCGATAGCATGGACTCTATGATCATGCTCCACTTCCTCTGAGCGACTAACGACCAATAGTGACTGTCTATTTGTAGGTAAGATGTCTGACCGTTGTGGTGGACCAGCCTAGTGTGTTCCATTGAGCAAATAATGCGCCAGCCCATCCACCACCATCTTGTCAAACTGAGGAGGGGCAAGCCCACTTTATCACCAAGCCAGCCAGTCTTGCCATGGGATCTGTAAGTTATCTCAGGCTAGTTCGGGGAGGGGCTTTGGATGGTTACCTTGTACGGATAGTCGGCTCGCTCGTCAACACAACCAGAGGGACACTTGGTCTGGCGGTAAAGCCCAATAACCCTACCGGAAGCGGTAAAGTGTTTGGCGATAGATGTCCCTCAATCCTTTCTCTCTCTCTACGCTTAGTCCGGCCCGGAGTCATGCGCTGCATTGGAGACTTTCTCAAGTCTTGGGTTTCAGACTCGCTCTCGCGTCTCTGGCAGGCCTTTTGCTCACACCGCACGCAGTCTGTTCCACCTCCGAGGTCCATGTCACTCATTCACCTCCACTTCGACTCGGATTAACCTTTGGCGTGGGCTGTGTTATTTGAGGCTTTAACCGATTTTTACTACTTCTCTCCTTTCCCCTCTGGTGTGCCGGTCGTCTCCTTCTTCCAACCTAGGACAGGCCAGTCGACTGACTGGGTCTGGAGGATCTTTCGAAGCAGTCCATCATCGTATGGGCAACCGTATTCCATCGGCGACTGGACTGGAGTTCGGAAAGCCACATGGCTGACTATGCGTCCCGCTTCCAACAAGTGGTCCACTCGTCTGGGACTCTTGCTGATTGATTGATTGATCGTTTCGCTGCCGCCGCTTCTGGGGTCGGGGAGAAACGATCATCAAGCAAGGCAAGCGACTGGCGGTCCCAGCCTAAAAGAAAAGAAACATGGAACGAGACATGTCCGAGAGAGGGACCGACGAGGGTTCATCACCTCCTCACTCCCTGATCTAATCCTGGTCCTTGTGTTTTGTCCCCATGAACGGATCCGGCTGTAAAGAGTGGGAGGAGAAGAAGAAAAAAACAAGTTTTGCTAAGGTCTTGTCGGTTCGATAGGTTGGTAGATTAAAGGTCAACACCCTGGTAATCTTCCATCTCTCTCTCATCTGTAAAGTGTAACTAAACGAATGAGGGGCAAATGAAATCACACGGGAGCCGCGGGAGTCTCAAGCAAAAGCAGCAAAGCCACAGAGCCAAAGTAAAGCAATTGAAGTAAACTTAGTCTAACTAGTGATTATTTTAGGGCAGTGGATCCCGGATTATTCGGTGGCTGGCAACATGGCACGTTGTCGGTGGTGATGATCGCTCCAACACTATTCTCATTTCACTTCGGTAAATTGTTTTTGAATTTGTTCTTTTTTTTTCTTCCTTTTTCCAACATTGGATTGAGAGATGAAGTCTGTCTATAGTATGGGTAAAAAGGAGGAGTGGCTGACCGTGGCTTTGGACCGCTCCGCCCAGGGCTAGATCTTGAACCTTAGTCTGTTGAGGGAGTTTATTGAACCTCCCCTAAGTTATCCTATAGGTAGAAAGGCTCAAGGATGTTCGTAGCTCGTTTCTTGTTGATGCTGTGTGCTTCTCATGACGACTTCCCAGAGCCCCCGAGAGAGCCCCGGGCAATGCTCGGTGGGTTGTTCTGGACTAGGCCATGTGCCGTGTGCTTGAATCTTATGGCTTACAGTGTAGTTACGGAGTAGGTGCATTGGGAGGAAGGGAAGACGTTGCAACAAACGATCGATCAATCAATTTCCATTTTTCATGTCTGGTCTCGGTGTCAGGCTGTGGCTGGAATCCGTTCGGCTCCCTGCAGATCCCATGGTGATACGTTACGGATGATGACACAACTCAGACACTGCCTAACAACTGTACGGAGTACGGAGTACTCAAGCAACTTACCCTATACGTCAAGAACTCAGTATCTGAGAATAATGCAGATGGTTATCAACCGTCATCCGGAAGAGACAATGGAAGGAAAGGGAGGGGAAGAGTGGACCCATGCTGTGAACGGACTGCATTGATCACCATGTGGTTCAAGTGGCAACTTCTTCCTATCTTCGCATCCTTCCATCCATCTCCTCCTTTTCCCATGGGGGCATACATACATACATATCCACCTTTGATTGTTAACCAACAACCGGATTCCATTTTCTCTCTCCCTCTATCCATCTCGGATCCAGCACTGCCCGCCCGCCTGCCTTGCCCATCCGTCTCCGATCTCCCGCCTGTGTTCGAGAAACCACCGAACGGATGTTCTTTTTAGGCATCACCATAAACTCTGTAGTCTGTCCGTCTGTCCCCCCTTCGGAGAGCGGAGCAATCGATGATCCCCATCAACGTGAGACAGTATGCGCGTCTCTGGCATTACGTGGACAGTTTTTTTTTTGTTATCCATACGTGTATGCGTAGGTGGATATGGGTGTATGGGTGTGTGTGTGTGTGTAAATGCCGAAATCCTATCGACGATAGCCTCGTGTTCTAATTATAACGGGCGGTTCGCACCAAGTTCGTTGGTTCCCCCATCCAGCTGCCGAGGAGTATACGATTATCTTGACCACTGGTAAACGATTGCTTTGGCCAGCCAGTCAGCCCCAGGTACATACCCCCAGTTCATGGGTAAGTGGCGCTGTAGTTGTGATTGTGTACTCTGCTATCTACCTGGTCACGCAGTAGGAGGGAGCAAGGTCTCTCTCTCTCTCTCTCTCTCTCTCTCTCTCTCGCTTTCTGATGTGTAACGTGAGATGCCGGCAAAGCTTGCTGGTTGAGCTTTGAGGATTTCGGAGGCTTACTGGCCCCCATGCTGCAGGGTCCTGCTGGGGTAAATAAAAGGGAGATTTGTTTGTTTTCTCGGGTTGTGTTTTGAGGCTTTTTGTACGAGTACTATGTACTATGTAGAATGCTTGGCTTGTTTGTTGGTCCTTGGCCATGTATCATGCAAGGCTACATTGAGAATTGCCCGGGTGTGACTCTTGGGGTAGGGTCATTGATATCTGGTGATAATGCTTGTAGCCGGGGTCATGTTTGATTTGTAGATGCTAGGGATTGTTTAGGTGTGGTATTTGAGCCTGTGATTTGGAAGGTTCAAGTTGTGGTTGAACATTGATTGTTGGTGTAGGACAATCGATGCACATACCCCAACCCGGTGCGGAGATACCCGGTGTCAGAAAATATATATCGTTCAACCAGAGAAATGCTCAGCACGGACTCAGAGGGTTGACATGAACACACCAGACACTCCAACAAACATCAATGTCTCCCCCGAGTTCATCACAGATACTCTACATAGCGCTAGACTACAGTTCATCACCACAATAACCACGACTACCCAGCATAAACCATGTTTCGGTCGCGTAGTAGTCAAGTTCGCCGGGACGGTGCAACGACGTCATAACCCGCAGCTACCCCGATTCCGATCGCGACCCTCGACTTCGACATCAGTCGATTCCCAATATTGACAGGCCCTCCAGTCTCAAACCCCCAACAGGCCGTTTGAGTCTCACGAAAAGCCCTTTTGAACCGCGTCGATGGATCTGAGTCCGAAGCAAGGTGGTGCTGTACGTTCTTCAATTGCTGGACACGCCACAGGAAAACTGATTTGAATGCAGGATGGAGGGGTAGATGGCGAGATGGACGACCCGAATCAGCTGGAGGTATTGTTTCCTCCCGTCTCAACCAGCATAAAGCAATGGAACGAATAGAGCTGACTGCATGTGATAAAAAATGCCAGGTTGTACTATACCCCGAGTCCAGCCATCGCCGCAAGTCGTCCCTGGTCATGGCGGACGACCCCAACACCCGCCCCAACCTCTCGTTCCCAGATGAAACCACGGCATGCTTCGTCCATTCCCTGATCGCGGGCGAATGGGGGGACCCGACCAACCGGATCAAGGAGGTCAAGGGCTACACGGCCAAGGACAACGAGGCGTTCAACGAGGAGGGCGCGGCCGCCGACGAGGACAGCGAGAACGACATGACGGTGGCCGAGAAGGCCATGATGCAGTCGCGCCACCTGACCAAGAAGCAGCTCTCGGACATGGCGTGGAACGTGCGCAAGCTGTCGAAGAAGCTGGACAGCGTCAAGCTCCGGCTCACGGTCAAGACCGTGTTCCTGGTGACCAAGGCCGGCGACCAGTCGGTCATCGGCTCGACGCGGGAGGTCGCCCGCTGGCTCCTGTCCCAGGAGCGCGACACGCCGTACACCGTCTACGTGGAGAAGCGCCTGGAGTCGGACCCGGAGTTCGGCGCGGCGCAGCTGCTCCGCGACGAGCCCTCGGCGAGACATCGCCTCAAGTACTGGGACCACGACCTGGCCGCGGAGCGCGCGCACCTGTTCGATTTCGTCATCACGCTGGGCGGCGACGGCACGGTGCTCTTCACCAGCTGGCTGTTCCAGCACGTCGTACCCCCCGTGCTGTCCTTCTCCCTAGGGTCATTGGGTTTCCTGACCAAGTTTGACTTCAACGACTACCAGAACACCCTGACCACCGCCTTCAAGGAGGGCGTCGTGGTCAACCTGCGGCTGCGATTCGAATGCACGATCATGCGCAGTAACCCGCTACCGGACGGCTCGCCGGCGAACGCCAGGAAGCGGGATCTCGTGGAAGAGTTGATCGGGGAGGAGGCCGAGGATACGCTGACCCATAGGCCGGACAAGGTTTTGCAAATATTGAACGATGTTGTCCTGGATAGGGGGCCCAATGCGAGTATGTCCCAATGCGATTCTGATGGCTACTACCGTGATCACCTGCTGACGGGGCTGTTGGCTAGCAATGTCCTCGATTGAGCTGTTTGGCGACGACGAGCACTTCACCACCCTCCTTGCCGATGGCGTCTGTATAGCTACGCCCACCGGGTCAACTGCGTACAACCTCGCAGCTGGGGGCTCTCTATCGCACCCGGATAACCCGGTCATACTGGTGACCGCAATCTGCGCGCACACACTATCATTTCGACCTATTATACTACCAGATACCATCGTCCTTCGCATGGGCGTGCCGTACGATGCCCGAGCTAGTTCGTGGGCCAGTTTCGATGGCAGAGAAAGGTGTGTGTCCTGCAGGCGCGTGCGACGGCTCCTGGGCCCACCGACTAACTTTTGAATATAGGATTGAATTACATCCAGGAGACTACGTGACCGTATCGGCATCACGGTACCCATTTGCCAATGTCCTGCCCAAGGGCCGACGAGGTGATGACTGGGTGCACACGATCTCGAAGACATTAAATTGGAACTCGAGACAGAGGCAGAAATCGCTGGACCCACCCCATGAAGAAAAGGGTGGTAAATAAGCAGCGGCCGTGAGGCTTTACCCAGAAATCCAGCGCTGAACGCATGAACAAAGATTATATACTACGTACGGAGTACTCGACAACATATGGGATTTTACTTTTGTGGGGCGTTTCGCTGCGATACATATGGAAGAAACTCGAAAAGGACATTGTATAGACAAATCCTATCGGTCCTAGATCATTATCTCATGTTCATGACAACAAAAAGCCGGTCGGTAGAATTTCTATGAATAATGGTAAATGACTCGAACGTTTTTTTTCCTGGGCTGTGGAGTGCTGCGGTGAAGTTTTTTTTCTCTCGTCTATCTAGTGTATGGGTCGGAAGGGTTACCGGGGCAGCCTAAGGCTGTGAGGCTGACTATAAAAACCCCCTTCCCGCCCCGAAAATCTTTTCTTCTTCATGCACTTCAACATCCTCAACATCCTCCAGTTGAGCGTGACACACACCATACCACCCACTGCATTCCTTGGGAATTTTATGTGATTTCACTTGGAACATGCAACAGCTGGAGGGTATTCGGATTTTCCTCGGATTCTGCATCATTCTTGACCTGTTTCCGCTGCGCAAGTCAATGAATGATGCGACTAACGCAATGGTAAGCTACCACTATTCCTTTTTTCTATCTGCTTCATGACCAACGGCCCTTTCCCCCTGGGCTCTTATGATGAAAACTTTTCCTACATTCGCAGTTTCCACGCTAGCCGTCGCCATGAACCCATCATATAGACGTGCTCTGTGCGCAATACTTCCTTGGATGTCTGACTTGTTTGGTCGTCTTGGATATTGAATTATCTTACGTGCCATTTTCACGAGCATATGCTAATTTGCTCTGCAGTTTTAGGTTCCAGTTTAGTTTTCGCAGTCTCTGACGGTGCCCTTCATCGGAGAAGGGAAATCAATGAAAATTCTGAATATTTATCTGAAAGATTTTTTTTGGATCGGTTCTCATTGCTGTAGATTGTAGATTGTAATTTGTAGTTTGGCTCTTGTCTCGTAATGGCTGTGGCTGCGTCGGGCTTCAGTAGTAAGCAAGCAGTGACCCCGGAATGAGAGGTTTATATGCTCTGGAGGCCATCTCCGGAGCTGCGAAGCCAGCCGACTGGATGAAGCTATCCCCCGAATTGCGTCCCGAGCATCTGCACCTCCCCGTAAGGCCACTCCATCCAACCCAAGCACAAGCACAAGCACAATCACCAAACCACTCACACCCATACACCCTCCAAAACCCACACCTCCAAACGACCAATACACCACCAGCATGAGACATTGAACCCGATCCTCTCGACAGAGACCCCCAGCCTGTCGATAATAGTCCCTTTCCCGCATGAACCGAACAAACCACCCTGCCACCTTAGTCCCCTCCCCTCGGACAATCCACAGACAACACCACACAAAGACACAATCACAATGGCCCAACAACCCCCGCGCCACGCCGCCATGCTCTCCCTGAGCAACAGCAACAGCACCTCCAATTTCTCCTCCACGACGACGACCAGCACCGAACGACCGCTCCAATCCCAAACCCACACACACCTGCCGACGCCCTCGCAATCCAGCACGGGCCTGCGCGTCCCCTCCAACCGGAAAACCATCTACGACCGCCATCTCAACCGCAGCCGGAATGCGGAACTCAGCCGGGCGAGCTTCGCCTTCCTGTTCGGCGAGATGGTCACCTACGCTCAGCGCCGGGTCACGGGGATCCAGGATCTGGAGAGACGGTGAGTTGCGTCGCACTTCCCCTGTCCCCGCCGTCTTGGTGTCAGGTACATGCATATATACATACGGCAAGGAACACCCCCCCTCAGACGCACACGCTGATTTGATGCGGGGAGACAGACTCAACGAACAAGGCTACCCGCTCGGCCTCCGGCTGCTGGACCTCCTCTTCTACCGCACGGTGTCCGGGTCGAGCTCCTCGTCGGCGCTGTCGAGCAGCTCCTCCACCTCGGCCTCGCCGCCCAACCGGCCGCTCCGCATCCTGCCCCTGTTGCACCTCATCCACGGGCCCCTGTGGCGGCTGCTGTTCACCCGCCCCGCCGACGCCCTCGAGCACTCCGTCTCCCCCGACACCCCCAACGAGTACATGATCACCGACAACGACCCGCTGGTTAACACCTACATCAGCGTGCCCAAGGAGATGAGCATGCTCAACTGCGCCGCCTTCGTCGCCGGCATCATCGAGGGCGTCTGCGACGGCTGCGGCTTCGAGGCCAAGGTCACCGCCCACAACCAGCCCACGGAGATGTGGCCCAGTCGGACGATATTCCTGCTGCGGTTCGGGGAGAGCGTGATGGAGCGGGAGAAGGTCTTGGAGCGGGCGGGTGTGAAATAGTTTGGGTTTCTGCAGGAAGGGGGCAGCCAGTGACTGGGGCCTGTACGGTTGATCGATGATGGCTCGCAGCTTATGACTAACTACTTGCTGGGATGCGGATGTTGTTGCGGTGGTGGGGTTTGGGGCATATCGGGTTCACGTCTACGCTCTGGTATTGCTGGCTGGGCTGTGTGATACGCTAGAAGCGGATTTGATCTAGATGTGGCCGTCGGCGTTGCGGCGTGATGCTCCTTAGGCGAGGCAATGACGAGGTGCACCGAGTGTACATCCAGCAAAATGTCCTTCACTTGGTTGTGCATCCCGTCGAGGTATGATACATGCCGCCATGCTGAGGAACCTTATATAACACAAGAGGGGAAAGAAACGTCGATTTCCCACATGCAAAGCTCCCCCCCAATCCGTGCTCTCAGATACCCAAGAACGCCAATAAAAATTAGAAATACCATGTTCATTGCAAGCCGAACCTCCGGCTAGTCCGATCTCGCATCCTCTGTTCGTCTCCGTTTCTCCCGATCGTCGTAGGGCGAGGGACTGCGCTTCCTGCGACTGCCTCCATCCGGCCTGTAGCGGTCTGCCGAGCGATCGCGGCTCCGTCGCCTCTCCCTCCGGTCTCCATACCGGTCTCTGCGGGGAGAGTAGGACCTCGACCTGGATCGCCGCCTCTCGCGCACCACCGACGCATTGGCGCCTGTGGGACCCCTGGGCCGCTCGTCCGGCATGAATCTCTCATCAGTAACCCCGAGCGGCGCATCCTCCCTCCTCCGCTGCCCGCCGCCAAAGCGGCTGCTGACCCCATCGCCAAAACGACCCGTATCCTCCGACCGCAGATCCTTGTACCGGGTGCGACCTTTCTTGCCCAGCTTCGTCATATCGCGGATCTGCATGTACTCGGGCAGGGTCTCGCGGGCGACGTCGTCGACGAAGCGGGCGCCCATGGCATTGCGCTGGTCGAGCCCCTCGCGCTCGACGTCGTCGCGGAAGAAGGCGCCCTTGTGGAAGTAGCGCTGCAGGTAGCCGGCCTGGCCGCGCGCGGCCTCCTTCTCCTGCTTCTGGCGGGCCAGGAAGGCGCGGTCCTCGCGCTCGCGCTCCTCGGCCGTCAGCTCGCGGCGCCGCTCGATCTCCTCGCGCTCCTTCTCGGCGACCTCGATCGCCTCGCGCTCGCGCTTCACGCGCCTCAGCTCGCGCAGCTTCCACGCCGCGTACTCGGCCTCCGGGTCCTTGCCGTCCGTGTCGTCGATCGCCTCCTCCTCCGCGACCTCCAGCTCGTCGTCGTCCCACGCCCGGTTCGCGGCGCTGCGCGCGATCGCCTCCTTCTCGAGTTGCTCGCGCACCAGCGCGTCCGCTTTCTCCTGCCGCTGGGCGCGGCGGGCCTCCGCGTCCGCGGCCGAGTCGGCGTGATGGTCGGGTCGGGTTTGGGTTTCGGGAGTGGCGGCGGCGTTCGCGGTGCGCTGGTTCTTTTTGATGAACGTCGGCCGCAGGAGGACTCGGCGCGGGGTTTCTTCTTCTGACGAACTTTCCTCTTCGGATTCTGATTCCGATTCCGATTCCTCCTCTGATTCTTCCTCCACCTGCGCCCCCTTCGTCACACCCCCTCTCGAAACAGAACCAGAACCAGAACCAGAAGCAGCAGTAGAAGTAGCACTCGAAACCCCAGCTCCAGCTCCATCGCCAGCAACAGAGCCCCCCACTTTCCTTTCTGCATCCTCCTCCTCCTCATCCTCCGTAACAAACCCCTCTTCATCCTCCTCAGCTTCCGCTTCCTCAAACCTCACCCCCTTCACCCCAGCCGCCCCAGCGGGAAAAGAACTAGCCTTGGGTGGGGGTTTAGCCAACGCCGCCGCCCTCCGGCGCTGCTCCTCGCGACGACGGCGCTCTTCCTGCTCTTTTTGTTGCTGTTCCTCCTCATCTTCCTCGTCCTCGTCGTCGGACGAAGGCTCTTCGGCGATCGGCTTGCCGGGGCGGTAGCGGCTCGGTCGTTGGGGGTTGGCGGTCATGCCGCGGTGGTGGGAGGGGAGGGGGGGTGGCATGTTTGTTTGCCTTCAGCTTGGGCCTTGGGCCTTGGGCCTTCTGGGTGTGTGGTGTGTAGTGTGTGGTGTGTGGTGTGGGTGGTTGATCGGTTGATTGGGGTTGGAGGAGGAGGTGTAGCCGCTGGTAAATAAAGGACCCTGTAATGCGAAGCTGGAGTATAGGTAAGTAGTGGAGTGTCAAGCCCAGCCAGTAACTTAAGTTAACTTTACCCGGGAAAGCTGCTTTTCCAGGTGCAGCGCCGGCCGTAGCCTTACATCGTAAGGCACCGAGGCAGCAGCCACAAGTTACCCCAAGCCGAACCAGGTTTTCTTTCCGAGCGGTGGATAGTAAGATGTGGTAAGTCACGTGCCTTCGCGTCACGCGCGGCGCGACGGCGATAAGTCCATCTCTCCATCAAGCCAGCCAGTGACTATAACCTCGCCCCAGTCCAACACATTACCTAGTACAGTACACCTCACACCACCCCTTCTCGGACACATACAATACAACACCCCCAACCCCCGATCTACTCCATCATCCACCGAACCCTGAAAAGATGTCCCTCCAAACCCCCCGCGTCCTCCCCGCCCACCTGCACGCCTTCCACCCCTCCTCCTCGACCACCAGCAAACACACCGTCCGCATCCTGGGCACCGTCTCCGCCCTGCGCGGCGACACCGCCACCCTCACCTGCGGCGGCTCGGGGGACGTCACGATCATCCTGAAGCCCGACTCGCATCTGCAGATGGGGAAGTTGGTCGAGGTGATTGGGAAGGTGACGGATTTGAATGAGGGGGTGCGGTTCTTCTTCCCCTTCTTCTTTCCTTGGGGTGAAGACCCTGGGTTTTACGTGGGCGATGCTGACGACTTGTCTCTCTGGTGTAGGGCGTTGGGATCCGATTGCTCGGCGTGACGGATTTGGGGGATCCGGCGGATTGTGGTAGGTTTCTCGCCCCCGGTTTCTGCAGTGTTGGGCGAAGGGCTGGCGTGGGCTGATCGGTTGTAGATTACAAGATCTATGAGCAGGTGGTCAACGCCACGCATAAGCTGAAGGCGATTTTCTATGATTCGAATGAGTGAAGTGAGGTGGAGAGGTGGTGATGAGGTTGAGGTTGAGGTCGAGTGATATACCCCTGTTGCGGTTGAGGATTGGAGGGAGAGTGCATGTTGTTGTTGTTGTTCCAATAAATAATATGGTATTAATTGTCTGTTCGGGGTTGAAACCTTGAAGGACAGAGAGTAGGTGTAAGCCTGGTCGGGTCGGACGTGAGATCTACGGAGTACAGACCAAGAAGTCAATCAAGCTAGACAAGCACATCCAATTCTACACGCCGATAAGTAGAAGACTCAATTGATTATTTCATTGTTGTGGCCGAAACCTGGTATCTACTGTGGTATCTTAATCCTATCCTATCCTATCCCAATCCTCCCATCCCTCCCATTGAATAGCAAATACAAAACAAGGATCTGTTCAGGAACAAACCCACAGAATAAAGCCAAACAATGCACTCGATCATATGCATCCACCGAACGCCATCGCTAAACACATCACAAAAAGGAATTCGAACGAATGTTGCGTCTCGTCAAATAAAGTAAAGAAAATCATTACACATCAGTGGCACTCGGCTGCGCCTCGTGCCCAGTGCCGGACTCCGCAGCCTTGTCTTTGACACCCAGTGCCGGCACTGTCTCAGGATTGATGGCGTCGGAGCTGAAGAATCCGGAATCGAGCACGTTCGTTTCCACATAATTGAAGATATCAAACTGGTTGGCCTTCTGGAGCTCCGGGTCAGCCATGAGCGCGTTGAGCAGATCCCGCGGATCGTCCCCACTCGCCCCCGAGTCTCCGTTGGCCGCCTCGCCCTCAGATCCAGTGGGAGAAACATAATCGGACGGAATCCAGTCAGGCCAGCTGTTGCCCGCAGCACACTTGTCGATTCCGAACAGTGCGTCCGTGGCTGCGGCCGAAGGCGCGTCGGAGAAGATGTCAACGATCATGTTGTCCACCCCCTCAAAACCGCCGAAAGTGTTGACAGGCAGCTGAAGGTCACTCAGCGTCAATCGAGCCTGCTTCGGGGTCTTGTGCTGACGCGGCATGGGGCCAGGGCTGCTCTGGATCCGCTGAAGTCTTTGCGCAGTGAGTCTGGTAGGGGACGTATCCGCAGCGACTCCTCTCCGTGCCTTCGCTGAAGGTGAGATGCACGGCAGGGAAAGGCGCTTCTCGCTCAACAGACCCGACCGCTGATTGCGTCGCCGAGGGGTCGGGCTCACGGGCACGTCGAATCCGAAACTCGGGCTCTCAAAGAGTGCGTCCAGATTAGTCGCAGTCTGGTTCTCTTTGTCGTCAGCCGGCTTTTCGGCCGCCCGAGAACTGCGGGGGCTGCGGCGTGGGCTGTTGACGCTTGAGTCACCCAATGCTCTCAACGGTCCGCTTTCATTGTGGGAGTTAGGAAAAAGCACTCTTCTCACTGACTTGGGAGTAAGAGCATTCTCGCCCGCCGCCGGAGCATTGCGCCCCACCACGTTTCTCGCAGGGCTAGACTGGATGGCGTCGCGGAGAGCAGCCACCGGGTCTTGCTCCTGCCAGCGACTGGCCGCTGTGTCGTTCGACTTGCGCGGCTCCAGGCTGTTGGCACGGCGCCGCTTGGCGGGCTGCTCCTGGGCTCCGTCACGATCCTGCTCATTATTGTTCTCAGCCTCGTTGCTGTCATTATCACCACGGGGAGTGGCATCGTCCACCGCGGGAGAAGAGGCATCGGACGCCCCAGGAGACGATTCGTCCGCTTTGGAGGACTCGGCCCTGGCACGGTGTCTCGTTGCAGGGTTGTTGTTGTTGGTCGAGAGCGGGCCGCCTCCCTTGCGGTTTCTTGGGGGACGCTTTCTCTTGTTGCTGGCGGTCTTGTTCCACTTATTTTCCGGGCGCATGCACTTGAATTTGTGGAGCCAAAGACCACAGGCTTTCCTGGATGTTAGTACAGACGAGGCAGAAGTGGAGCAGGTATTACTTACGGTTGCAAAGAAGGACCTGAACAAAGTCGTTGTCGGTGTCGGCTAGGCTCTTCTTGTAGACCTTGAATTTGATGACCTTCTCTTGATCGTCACGTTCAACAGTCTGCCAAAACAACATGGTGGGATCCTCCGTGAGTTTATTAGCGTCGTCTTCGTTGCCTTCGAACTCTTTCGACCACGCTCTGCGCCAGGTGGGGGTTTCGATGGCACCGCAGTTTTCGCAGTAAGGTGGGACCTGACCGTCGCGAATGCACCGATCGAGGCGTGCCTGAACCTGCCGCAACCGGCGAGCGCCCGTGCCGCTGCGGATTTTGCCATCCTCGAGTACAGGCTGCGGGGCCGGGGTCTCAGCACCATTGTAGTCGCTCATCGGTCCGGTCCAGGCCTGGGAGCTGTGCGTGTTGACATGAGAAGGAAGGATTGGATCGCTGGCGGGAATGGCACTGATCAGCTGCTCGAGTTCACTCTGCGACATGGGTGCAGGTGCAAGTGGTTTGGGAGCCTGTCTCATGCTAGCCCGAGAAGATGGCCTCGAGCCGGCGTTGCTGGCTGGTGCGCGGATTGGAGCGGATGTCCTTTCTTTCCCAGTTTGGTCCGGAGCGTCGCTGGCTGGGAAGTTCTCCATGTTGGTGGGCGCAGTGATCGGCGAGCTGGCATGTACAGCAGGACGGACAATCCGCTTCTCTCTGCCTGCGCCAGTTGAATTGTCCAGAGGGGTGCCGATTTCTTCATCCAGCAGCTCATCCATACCACCACTCATAAAGCCCGAGTCGGCCATGGGCGGAAGGACCGGGCTGGAGCGGCCTGGGAAGCCGCAGTCGAGAACGGGAGGCGACGATGGCATACTGAACGAAGGCTCGAAGAGGCCCTGGTAACGCGACTCAGGGGACTGGTTATCGCCGGCGGGGTGATCATCGCTCATGGGATACGGAGAGGTGTAGGGAGTGTGGAGGGATGACTCGCGGAGCAAGCTGGGAGGAGGACGTGCGCGACGAGTAATTTCATGCGAGTCAGAGATTGGGGTGGGCGGGCGAACAGGCTCCTCATTCGAGTTCTGAGCAGCAGCAATAGCGGGGTTGACCGGAGTAGGGCGATGAATGCGGACAGAGGCTGCGGTGCTGGCGGCGACCCGCAGAGAGCTGGGTTGTCTCTCAATATTCAAGTCGGACTTTCCAGGCCACTCTGCCCGATACAGTTTGGCCCGTTTGCGGGGTTGTTGTTCCGAAGACTCGTCGCCGCTGCCGTAGCCTGATTGAATGGAGCCTCGACGACTGGGGGCGTATCTCGAGTGAGTGGGGAGATCCGAGTCACGCATCGAAGCGCTGGAGCCTGGCCGGATGGCATCGTTGTGTAGACGGTCTTGCTGGTGCTGAAGCTGTTGTGTATGCTCCTGTTGCTGCGCGGGGGTGGGGATTCTGCTCACGGGGCCGAGCGCTGATTGCGCGGGGGAAGCCGAGCGTATCGACGCATTTCCAGTCATTGAGGGTAGCTCCCTTGGCGTCGACCCTTCGCTGAGCAATTGGTGGAACCTCTCAATTCCGGCGTGATCCACCGGTGATGCTATGGGGTCCGGCTGCTGCTCGCGGGGAGACACCAAACCCGGGTTTTGCCGCACAAAACTCGTCCAAGCCTGGGCGTCGAACTCGTGAGGAATGACGTTGCTCAATTCCCGGTACTTCTGCATGCTCTCGAGATAATCGCTCTGCAGGACGGTGGGGACCGGCACCAATCGCAATTTCACCTCCAATGTCTCCT
The DNA here is from genome assembly GCF_003184765.1 of Aspergillus aculeatinus CBS 121060. Classification (NCBI taxonomy): domain Eukaryota; kingdom Fungi; phylum Ascomycota; class Eurotiomycetes; order Eurotiales; family Aspergillaceae; genus Aspergillus; species Aspergillus aculeatinus. The sequence goes on from NW_020291492.1 coordinate 71,203, forward strand.
GAGCACCCTTGGAGAATAGACCCAGAACGTTCTTGCACACTCGACCGGTAACCATTGTTTTCGACTGATGGGCGGGGGCGTTGGGGGTGGGAGAAGCCGACGCAAGCACCCACGACAGCATTCCCTGTCCGACCAGAGGCGTCTCATACTCGGAGTAATCGTAGGCGTACACGGTGTAGTCCTGTCCAAGCTTGGCAACCAGTTCCGGGCTGTGACGATGAAAATGAGTACAAAGACCAGGAATCCAGCTCCATCCTTAGCACTCACCTTGCCGAAACAATGGCCTGGATGCATGTTTTCAGCTCAATGACACCGATCTGCAGCTTCTCGTCGAGGGCGGCGGTCTGGATGTCGAGGAGATGGGGCCACCGGGCCAAGCAATTGGTCTTGCTGGACTCGTCAAACGTATAGAGCACCTTCACTAGAAAGGGTGATTTTGGTGAGTTCCTGATTGTGAGGAGTCAGGCAGCAATTGAAGGAATAGACTTACGCCTCATAGGCCGGACGGAAATTCCGTCCTGGGATTCCATGCCACCAGTGCTAGCGAATTGACCATAAGCAGAAACAAGAAACCAGGAGTTGGTCTGAATGAATGGTTGGCGAGAACGAGATTGTTGTAGGCGGCACCGAGTCTAGTAAAAACGAAGGTCGAGTTGAACGAATTGACACTCGAGAGAACGAGCTTCAATGGTCGGTGTCGAAGTTGGAAGCAAGGAAGATTGATCGTGTGGGATTGACCACTCAGAACCGTCCGATAGGCGAGTGCGTCGACCGGGAGAATGCACTGGAATGTATGCACGGCAGGTCGCGGGGAAGGCCCTGAAGGAATGCTAACGCGGGACACTGAATCGTCAAAGGAGGGGAGGCCGTTAAATCTCGAGGCATGGGATGGAAGGTGAAAAGCTCGAAAAGGAGAGTTTTTGCAGGACACCGAAACCCCTTGGTTTATTTTTTTTTCTTCTCTCTCCTCTGCTTCCTCCTCAACAGCTAGTTAATCTGCTGAGATAGGTTGAAGGGGAAGTGAGGTTGGAAAGGGAGAAGGAGAGAGAGGGTGAAAGTGTGTGTGGAAAGCAGGGGAAGAAGAGCAGAACGCCTTGCATTTGAATGAAGTGGAGGGAGGAAGTGGTTTGAAGCTTGGACGATCCGCCCTCACGTCTAGAAGCGTGTCTGTCCGACGCGACGTGACGCAGCCAATCGCGACCTCGGGAATCACTAGCGGACAAACACGGCAAACACGCGTTTCACGTGACGTAAATTGACCGAACTGGGAAGCTGCGGCGGAACTCAGCGGGCTCCAGGAGCAATCCCAGTCTAACCCAATTTAACCTAAAGAGACACTGAGAGTTGGAAGTTCGAGAGAAGCCCGTCGGTCGAGAGAAGCTGCCAACTCCCTGATACTTATACCTTTTCCCACCCATCCCACCACCACCACCACCACCCACCATGTCGACCGATCCTAAGATCCAGTACGTCTACCCCTCTCTGGTTCTTCCTATCTTCCTATCCAGATGAGTCAGCTCTGGCTCATCTCATCCTTCCATAATATGAAATGAAATGAACCGCAACCGCGCAACTGGTCGGACCTCAGGCTAACCACTTTATTTTCCAATCCAACAGGGACCTGCTCAACAAGCCCAAGAGCGAGCTCACGTACGTTTGTTCCCTTCGTACCCTATCACCCTATTCATTCCAGCAACTTCAACTATCTTCCAATGCTCTGGGACTCTCTCAAATCCGCGTTGTCACATGATGACGACCACCGAGCCCCGACGCTCTGGTGTCGGCGACAAGATGATGCCACTTGAATGCTGCTGCCACTCATTGGGCATTGTCCCTACCCCGCGCCTATCTCCATCCTTACTTTCGTCATCACCATGCCCCATCACTGCCTACATTGTCTACGCTCCGCCACCCCCATCCGCATCCCACTAACTCAAACCCTTCGTTCAGTGAATATGAGGTCTCCCTCGTCGAAGAACACGAGCTCACTGCGGGCCCCCTCTCGCTCCTCCAGACCGCCACGCGCACACACACCCAGGTGCTGATCTCGTGCCGGAACAACCGCAAGCTGCTGGCGCGCGTCAAGGCCTTCGACCGCCACTGCAACATGGTCCTCGAGAACGTCAAGGAGATGTGGACGGAGAAGCCCAAGGGCGGCAAGGGCAAGGGCGTCAACAAGGACCGGTTCATCAGCAAGATGTATGTCCTCGTGCTTTTCCCCAGGAGTCGCCGACAAGTCCCTTCGCCCTACTTCGCCTCGTATCGTCACTGACAGTTTAACTCGTCCAGGTTCCTGCGTGGTGACTCCGTCATCCTCGTCCTGCTGAGCTGAACAAGCTTCTTTATCTCGCCATGTACCTTCCACGTGACATGCTCACCTAAATCTCGGCGTCCGGGGGAGGTCAAAAAGAAGTCGTGGCTCTTTTCTCTCAGGATTTTGATCATACAAATGCCCAAATGAAAGGGAGGCAGTAGATTTGAGCATTTTTGTCTGACAACTGCCATGGGGAAAATCGAAGTGGGCCATGACTTTCTCATTGATACCCTTGTGTTCGTGTGCGCTTTCTCGAAAGATGAAAAGAACTCCTCTCAGGTTCATACTGGGGTCCATGGGTGAGGGGAGGGAGGGTCCAGCCACCCTTCCTTCCCCCCCAAAGCCGGAGATTTCTTGTTTATCAATGGACTGTCATTTGCCTGTCTGGCCCTCTCTTACATACTTCTTTTTATATCTTTGATCTGATGTCCTTTCTCTCCTTTGCTATTTCTCGTTGTGGCGCGACAGATATGGCGTTCTTCGGTACTTGTGTGGTTTTGGAAAAAAAAAAAGTTAGAAAAAGGAATGAAAGAACGGTAAAGAGAAAGCTTATCTTGAATCACCTTATTTGCTGGATCGGCAGTTAGACGGTCAGGATGGGAGAGTGGGTGGACTGATTCTATCAGCCTGATTGAGCCCGTTGCTGAGATGCTAGCTAGCTATGTAGGTGCCTCTTCGGCATAGAAACCACATCAGAAATGCCTTCAAACCCATGGCAATAGTTCTCGCTCCAACTCAAAATGAAATCGGCTTGTAGGGTCTAGAGCGCCTAGTCCGTAGCTGACCCGACTCTTTCGAGCGGTTCGTTACCTGTCACTCGATGCCTTCTTCGAAAACAGTAGATCATAGATCTATACCGAAGGCTACTTTGGTCGGACCTCTCCCCTCACCCTCCCCCCTCTTAGTAGACAGCGTAATGGGGATGCAATTCCGAATTATGTGAGGTTTAGCAAAGGCCCTCAACTCTTACTGTCACGCGAAGCCTAGCCGACAGAGACTGTTGTGTTTTCGTCCAGACGCCGGGATTATTTTCGTCCAGACGCCGGGATTAGACTACACTTATGGAACACCAACCTCGTAGCATGGTCATTATTGATATTAAGAATTATAACATCGAACGCTCCAAAGTATATGTACGATGAAACCCCAAGAATCCCTGGCCCGACCCTAGCAACTCGACTCAAAGGGCCTCCGCCAATCCATTCAAGAACTCGCTGAGCCCGTAAGCACCCGGGTCCGGGATCTTGCCCACCCACTCATCCTCGCCGCCGACGTACACGCTGCGTCCCAGGCTGGCCTTCATGTGCTTGGTGGAGTCGGTTCCCTCCTGCGCCGCCTTGGCCGCGGCGTGGACATCCTTGCTCTCCTGGAGGGTCTTGCAGAAGGGCACCAGGGCGTCGAGCAGGGTGCGGTCGCCCGGTTGCGCTGGGGTGTACTTCGAGAGCGCGGATAGCGAGTAATTCAATGCTGCGGCCCACACGTCCACCGTCGCCGGGGTGGCGGTGCCCTGGTCTTGTTCGCGGAGGCCGTGAGCGAGCGCGTTCAGAAAGATGGCGTAGATGGCGCCAGAGGTGCCGTCCATCGTGTTCTCGACGACGCTAACGATGCGGTTGACGGCGTGGACCACGTCGTCGGTCAGGTTGGACGAGGAGCTCTCCAGGAGAGCCGTCACGGCCTCGGCGCCTCGCTTCAGGCCGACTCCGCAGTCGCCGTCGCCGACGATGGTGTCGAAGCGCGTGGTTTCGGGCTCGGCGGCAATGACGCGCTTGAGAGCGCTGCTGAGGACCTTCTTCAGGATGTTGATGTCCACTGTTGGGTGTTAGGGATGTTTAGGATGGTGCAGGGAACAGGAAATCTGCTGGGCTACTTACACTTCACGTTGCTTGGGTTGTCCTCCGGCAACGCAGTCCTCTTGATCTCCACAGGAGCGTCGGTGCGATGCTTCCATGTCTCCCGGCTGATGGGGGCCGACCAGCCGACAGCCTCCGCAGGCGCATCGAGGAGGTCTAGGAAGGACCGACCGGGGCCCAGCCCTGTATCTACCAGCTTCAGCAGGGAGATGCTGAAGCCCAACCCGTTGAGGCTAGTGAGGAAGGTCCCTTGGATGACTCGGATCGGCTGGACATCATAATCTCTGTCGAGTTGACGATAGACCTCGTCCGTGATGCCGGAAAGTTCCAATGTGCTGACGCCACCCAAGTTGTTGATTAACAACACAAAGTCATCCTCGGGCTTCCGGGTGACCCAAGCGCGGTCAGGATCATTGTGGTCCAGAAGTTGGAGAAGCATGTTGGCCACTAGCTCAACCAGATTCGCCTTCACCCGGTGGGATCCCGGCTCATTGTGAATGCCCATTCCGACCTCGACTTCGCCTTCCGGGATTGTGTCTTCGGGAACACCCCGGCCAGGAACATGAACGTGCTCGAGCGAAGACCCTACCGACACGAGGTTATTGTTCGCTAGCTGTGCCAGGTGATACACCTCTTCCAGTGAGCCACTATGCTGAAGTTAGTTCCGCTGCGCACTAGTCTGTCTCATTGAAGGAGTAAAACTAACCCTGCTTCAGCCAAAGCACCGACGGCCTTGAGAATGAGAACACCACCGCCAATCCCACGACGACCGACCTTGCCTCCCTTCTTCTTGCCAACGCCGACATCGTCATTGATAGCAAAGAACTCAGTCTTGATGCCAGCAGCCCGCGACTTCTCCGTGGCCATGCCGAAGTTGAGTACGTCGCCCGTGTAGTTCATGGGAATGATGAGCACACCCTGGTCGCTGTTGACGCATTCCATGACGGCTTTGCGAATCTGCTCCGCCGAGGGCGAAGCGAAGATCGTACCGGCCGCGGAAGCATCGAGGAAACCCTTCCCGACGAAGCCTGCAAACGCAGGCTCATGGCCAGAACCACCACCCGATATAATGGCGACCTTGGGCTTTGCGTTCACATTGGGGCGACGGAAGATGATTTTGTTCTCAGGATCGAATGCTACCGATGGGTTTGTGAGGGTGAGGGAATGCAGAGCGGTCTGGACCAAATGGGTGGGATCCGAGAAAAAGTGTTTGGCTAACGGGCCGGCGTTAGTGGATAGAACAATCTAGTGTAGACTTTTTGGATGACCATGGAACAGGTCTCGGGCCTGCATGGGGGCTGCTAGCAAACCAGCCAGGCTACCGAATTTCCACAGGACTATGTAAGATCGTATGAGCGCGTGAAACCTACTTTGCATTTTGTGGAAGGTCTGATGGACGATCTCCGGTTGAGTATGACGTTAAGCTGCGTACGGAGACGAACCGTTTCGCGAGTGGAACCGGTCGATGTATGGAGTTTGCGGGGGTGGTTGAACCTGCGCACGGTGTTCTTGGTATATATAGCCTGTCTCGGGGATTCGCAACTCTTTGCAATGATCACTTGATCTCCTCCCTCCGAACCGAAAGTTTCACAAGATGGAGCGTCACGATTGTGCGGCAATACGACGACAGCGATCCTGGTCGAGGCACAATGGTTGGGATCGGAACGCAAGCCGGATGAGGCGGGGAAGTGGGGAACCCCAATTCTTCTGGGTTTGGCAGCTGTCAGCCTGGGGAAAGAGAAACCATTGCGATGTTAAGGAGAATGGAGAAGGATCCTTGCTCAGCAGTACTCACCCGTCGCAATCACTTGACAAGAGGCGGAAAGGGAGAACTGCCGATGAATGGACAGTTCAATTGGTGGGCGATTGAGGACGGAGGATAACCTGGGCCAACTGAAGAGACCAACCAAGTGACAATCACACGAGAATCAACCAAAAGAAAAGGGATTAGACCAGGAATAGGACCAAGGATGAGGGCGCAACTGCTGGGCTAAATACCAGTCGCGAAGGGAACGAGAACGAGCAACCCACGACTTCAACATGGCGTAAGAAATGGTGGTATGAGGAGTAGGAGGAGTAGACGCAGTAACCTGTTTCCCCAATAGTTCGATTTGCCCACTCTGTCCATTCAATGGTCTCAATTGTCGTCCCCCTTCCGTGGACAATCAATTTCTTGCTGCTCACATGAACAAATGCTTTCGCATGACTTGACCTGTGTGTTTCAATGGATCCATCACGTCGTATGCTGGGGTTCTGGATCTGGCAATTGGGAATTGATTTCCCCTTGAACCGGCCCCGCCAACCTTACCCCATGGGTCTGGAACCTTGACAAGCGCTTCGGCTTACCCTTTGCGGGAATTCCGCGGCCCTCCCGCGAATCTTGCCCGCGACATGCCTCCACCGTCGACCCGAGTCTGGATGCAGATTCTAAAGAGTTGGTCGGACTTACAGAGCAGCACATGCGCAAGTCAGTGGAAGCATCAACATACTGACTGTACAGTAAGTATCATGAGTACTGCAAAGGAGACTTCATGACCGACTCAACAACCGGCTAATCGATAAGGCAAATTCATTTCGTGGCTTATTCCAGTCGATGTCACCGGTGCGTAATCCTTCTGGTTTCGGAGGCTTCTGCTAAGTACTCCGAAACCGTATCTTGCAATGGTGTGGCAAGTTGATACAGGTTTGTTGTGCTACAATCGTTCATTCGAGTCACAATGCATCGCATAGCACGTCAAGCTTGCCTGGCTGTCTCAATCCAGCACTGCTCAGATGAATGAATATACGAGCTTCGTAATCCCATACCAGGGAGCCAAGTCAGGTTGTCCAACAAATATTTTCGAGATCCACAAACACATCAGATCCAGCACATAATTCTGCAACCTGTTGCCAGTTGAGGCAATCTTGCTGACAACTGGTATGCATATGATCTTTACTAGTACTCATGTAGTAACCACATCAACATCCCAACATTTCAGCCCCTCCCCTGCAGGAGAAACCCGATCATGGGACTTTGAAAAAAATGGAAGGGCGGCAGAAGATCCATTGATAGTTCCAAAGTTCCGCTGTCAGATCGATGCAGCGGCAATCCCAGGAATAGTGCGGGGGCGCGTACACCGTCCTAAATCGGACGATTCTTTCCTATTCAGTTCCGACTAACGCTCGGAAAGTGAGAATCATTGCATGTCCACCGTAATTCCGTAAGGTCGATGCATAAGAATCAGACCTTCCACGTGAACAATGAATTCTTTCCAGGTGAACAAAGCATACCGGTAGCCTAGACCCTGTGCATTCAAGCGCCAGCTCCAGCTCAGCTCATCCATCACTCGGAGGGGGTTCAACCTCCATCCCCGCCGGCAATTTCTGTTACCGCCTTCCGAGTTGCCATTTCCGGCCACTCGGCTCACCTGCCAGGCCCGGTGCTGTTCCATCCATGGCTGATGCGATCGATAGCTTATTGAAGCAGCGGTGCATGTATGCGACAACATCTCTGACGGTATATGAGCTGGAGGTTGTTGGCCGTCGACTCACCTGATTGAGATTTCTTTTCCTCCCGAGCTATTTTTGGTTTCCAATGTTGCCATGCTACAACACCCTCATACACTCGCCGCAATATCTTGTTGAAGTTGTTGTTGTTCGCCGAAAGCCATGTCAGTTTCGGACTGATATCTATCATCATGCTTTTCCAATTCATCTCTCAAGTTCCAATGGAGAAAGCCTAGTCTACGCACTTGACTTCCTACGCCACGCTCTAGCTTTCTCCGTGCGCGTGAGTGCTAGCATAGTTGCTGCTTCTGCTCCCTACGTGACTGCAATGTGCTTGCCTCGTCGGCGTAAAATTCCGGATTCAATAAGTTTTCTCCGAGAGTCGACATTTTTGACCGTATCCTGAGAGACTGACAATGTGTCAAAGATGCCACAGCTTAGTATACCAGAGAAGCAATGTGTACCCCCAGAAGCCAGACATCAGCAGTCGTGCACCGTGTCCTCGAGGCTTTGAGCAGCGCGCTCGTCCTCAGGTCCCCGTCCTACCAGCGCAAATTCCTATCATCACAGTCGTACGCTACCTACCACCTAGTAGTAACTGACCGTCGGGTGAGAAGGCCACCACCTAGACTCAATCAGAATAGTCCTCAGTTGAGGCTCAGGGGAAAAGGGTCTGCACTCCGCAGACCGCGGTGGGTCTCAACCTCATCTCCGAGGCAGGACGCCGCGACCCACCACCTAGCTATCACAACCGAACCACTGCAGGGCCTCAAGTATCTGCTGGTCAATTGGCACTAGTCACTTTGTAGTAGGCTACCGCGAGAGTCTTGAGAAGGAATTGAAATAGCCCCTCGAGGCCGAGGGTCTGCACTCAGTAGTAGGCTAGCCGGGGGGCGAACTCACCCTGTGGGCTCATGGCCTCTTGGTCCCTGAAATAAGCCTGGTCCACAATAGCTTAGTACTTACGACTTGTCCCCTTTCTACGAATATTGGAGCCAACGATAAAGATCCTTCATAATCATTAGTCTTGAGAGCAGACGGAATCACGTAGTGATGACTTGATTCGTGTCATTAGAATGTCTTATAGTAGAACCTTTTGCAGTCTGTAATCATCTAGCTTTGATTTCTTTCAGGACATTGCTTAGAAAAGGGTCTAAGTGGAAGAGTGATCTAGATTGATATCGGAACGTTGTATATTCCACGTGTGGTTAGCAGTCAGTCAGCAGGACCCTACCAATGGGATTATTTCCCATACTAACGCCTGTAACAACTAGAACACTATTGATTTGCTCAAATGAGATACTTTATCTCCAAAGAGGACCGCTTAAAAATCTCGTCCTACCCCCCTTACCCCCCTAAATAAGTGATCAACTAGCAAAGCCTTCACGGAAGCTAGGATGAACGCTCTTCTAGTTCCAGCACTAAGGCAACAAGTGCCGCCCCAAATAGGCCTAGTCAGGTCCGCTGCAAACAGTCTATACTGGACTTTCATCTCCATCTTGACTGAGCTTCGTATATCGCCAACTTCTTCTCCAAATGGACTAGTAGTGCTCCAGTCTCGAAAGTGGCAGCATACTGGAGCGTCGCTCAAGATTGCAATGGATATAAAAGCATGGAAGGCCCTATTTTCTACAGGTATCAGACCTGCAACATCAGCCTCTTAACGAGTCTGTCTCAACTTCCTCCTCCTCCTTTCCCCCAAGCTCTAGTAGCTCTTTCCGCGACCAAGAACAAGCAGGTTGTACATGCTGTGCCTCCGGGTCAAAAGAAGGGCAGAAATGTCAATCTTCGAATGGCTCCTGTGCCTAATGGCAATGTCAACACATATAAAGACGGCTGCTGGCCGTGCAGTCTTTGCCCACTACATGGTGAGTGAAACCATATCACAAATCGACACAATCAAAGCAGAAGACTCACAGTTCTAGGTCGGCAATATCACAACTGATCATATCCATCAGGATGTGGACGATGCCGTTGCTATGGGTCTTGATGGATTTGCTCTCAACGTCCAATGCCCAACGGATAAGTGGGTTGGTAGTCTTGTTGAAGAGATGGGCCACTATATCTATAATCAGAACTACAACTTCAGTATCTTCATCAGCATGGATGTGTACGCATCTGGGGGGCCCTCCTGTGGTCAGGGCCCCGAAGGCTATGTCAGTCTGTGTCGCGATGCTATGGGTTTTGAGGCATATTACACGGTGGGTGCCAAATACATGGTGAGTACTTATAGCTCTGGTGGAGGAACTTGGGACACTTGGAAGGCCTTCAAAGATGCCGTGAAGGGTAATGACAAGTATGATGTATATTGGATTCCCGATCTCGGCGACACAGAGGGTTATTGGACGAGTGACGCTGGCTGGTGGTATTACTGGGGAAACCTCACCGACGGGCTTTTTAGCTGGGAATCCGCATGGCCAGCGTTGGGACAAGACGCCGCCAACCAGAGCGGGGGCATTGGAGGAGTGGCTCGTGACCAGGTGATCATTGATGCGGCTGAGACTGAGGGTGCCTCCTACATGATTCGTGGGTCTCTCCTCGCTTTCGTTGGTTGAGGCTTCCAGTCGCTAACCATGGACTTCTAGCCCTGAGCTTGATGCAGTATAAGAACTCGGTGAACATCTCTCTCTTCCCTGGTCACTAAGTACCTTACTGACTGCATTCCAGTACTCGACCAATGTTTATCGCCAAGGAGAGACAAATTTCATGCAACGGCTTCATGATATTTTGGAAATCGAGAGCGATGCGCTCGAGTTTGTGGAATATATTACCTGGGTAAGTTGCTTTCCCGAGGCTTTCCAAATTTACAGGAGGTGAATCACTGACAAGCACAGAATGATGGACCGGAAGGACATTATATTGGAAATCTGTGGCCTGAGCAGAACACTGATGCGGCACCCAACAACTACGCCAATGATATTTGGCCCCACGATGCCCTCCAGCCTATCATACAGTCCTTTGCCACAGCATTCAGAGCGTCTGCTGGTCCAGCTGATATGCGGCCTCAGAATGGAGAAGATGCGGTGGGTGCCATCTGGTACCACACGCTTGCTTTTGACGATACCTGTCCTTTCGAAGGAATTGGAGAATACACGTTTTGGGATAAACCAGCGGGTTACGAAACATTTTCGCTAACCACCCACTGGGCCGTTGTCCTCGATGATTCAGTTGGAGGGTACGCTCCTAGCGACCTAGAGCTCATCATCACTACAGCAGCTGATGACCAAGTTGTGGTGACCGACCTAAGTGCCGGATTGAACTTTGCTCAAGGGCCGAATATCAATGGAGGGTATTCAGTCTCCATGATACTTGCGCCCAAATCAGGCACGACTGTTTTATATTCCGCATCAGGGGGGAAATGTCCCGCTTCCAGCTGCGCGGAAGGCTTCTACAATCTCAACTATCAGATTCTGCCTTTAGTTCCGGGTGATAGCGGCAGCGGTTGCACTTACGAGGAGACTGTGTTGCGGTATACGCCTCTGGATACCACCGCGGATAATACCATCGATTGCGAGGGTCTGTTGACATTGACCGACACGGCAGTCACTTCATGGGAAGTCAGCCAGGCTGGCTTGGCCTTGGAATTCGAGACGACGCGTCATGCGTTATCAACTAGCCATGGTAAGTAAGGCACTTGCCGTATTCACTCATGCCGTCTAATGAATCCCAGTGTTGACTACGACGCTTCCAAACATTGATTCCTACTTCAACAAGTACAGCATAGCAGGCGTCACCGGCTGCTCAGATATCACTAATGACAACGCTTGCAAACTACCCACAACCTGCCCGGCCTCAAACGACCAAGTTCCATATTTCTTCGCTCAACGGGCCTTTTCCGTCTTCCAGCGATGTCTGCGGGAGATGTCCACGTCTGTATTTGAGGACGGTTTTATTACCTCTTTGGATATTGATAATATGGTTGGGGAGGTTACGAGTTATTTGACTCCCAAGAGCGACGAAGCAGATCTAGTCAAGATCATGGGGGCCATGGCCGCAGGATTCACCATTCTTAGTGGTGGCCTCGGCTCAATCAGTACCTTTACCAGTTCTTTCTCAGCACTTTTGGGCGGAGTTTTCAGCATGATCTCCGTCTTAGCCAGTCCCAGTGACCCAGCCGACAGCAGTGCTTTCTTAGCCGAGCCGGGCACTGCTCTATCAGATCGTCTCTCCGTGGTGGTCCAGCAGTACAACACTAGCTTGGCCAATCTGGCTCAGGCCGTTTTCGAGACAGGTGATCTGTCTTCTTTTCCAGACTACGCACTTGACACCTCGGCCGATATATATGGGAAATATTATACCACCGACATGGCCAAATTCTTCGCCGGGGGTCGGTTCGCAGACCCCAACATGGCTTGTGACAATGTTGCCAGTGGTCTCAAGACCGCGATCCAACAGTCTCTCGTGGGATACATGCTCGCCAGCTCCAACGTCTACATCATCCAGAACGGCCATTCCGTCGACAACTGCGCCGGCAGTCGAGGCACTGTGCTGAATCTCGATCACGCGGGGTCAGTCTGCTACACCCTCGAGCGACCCGGGTCAGGCCCCGCCTACGGGGATCTCTCCGACCCCCTCTCAGCGGACTTCTTCGACGTTCTGTACAATTCGTATAGCATCAACCTCCCGGCTCTGATCAGTAGCTCGCTGCAGTGCCAGACCGCGCAAGGCTACAACGGCACCTACAATCCTTCCACGAGCATCATTCCGGGCTCGGGATACGCGATCGACAATCTGCCACCATGCTTCTTCAATCTTCCGGTCCTCTACACGGACTACACGGTGAAAACCACAGGTGAAATAGTGACAACATCGGGGACGCCGTGCCAGCTTCGCAAGAGGACCGAGGACGATGGAGCGGGCAACTATCTTCCGCCGAGCCTGGCCAAGGTGTTCACCGCTCAATTTTGCATCGACAAGCTAGGCCACTGAGGTACTAGTCACTCATGATATTGGCCTCCAGCTGTGATCCATGCACCCCGCACATGTGGTTGGTTGCAAGCTTCGGGGATCTCATTATTGTATCCGGAGACTGGCCGCCGGAATATGAACCATTGGAGTTATCTCTCGATCTGGAGGTTCTCTCTGGTTGCAGTAGGGTTCGCACTGATGAATTTCTTCATAGCAATTGTTCTTTAAGTTCTGCATATGTATATTATATCATCCTATATTGTTGACCGATATTTGAGGTGTATTTCATCGATTCCTGGAACAAATCACCATGGAGTATAATATAGTATCACCCCCGGGAGGGGGGTTCCGAACACCACCCTCACCCGTTAGAGAACCGATAATTTATATCGAGAGAGGAAGAGACACATGTCAAAATGTAGACGAAAGCATAGCGCTCTCAGCCCATCCATCCTATTGATATACAATCTCATGGCGGGTAAGATAGCTAGATCCAAGCTAGGATCAACAATGATATCCCATTACTTCTTACACTATATCCTCCAACAGGGTAGAATGAATTGACTACGATACGGAGTACCAAGTGATTGTTTGTTCATTTCTCCCTCGTCCGTCCGTCAGAGTTCTCGGACGAGAGAAATGAAATGTCTGGAGGTAGAGGATTGGCTGCGCGGTTGCTGGCGGCTGAATTTCCCAGGCAGGGTCTGAATCGACACGCTGCAGTTGCATGCCTTGCGGTGCGGTGGGAGGGGGGAATTGCTTGGACCTATGGGTAACGGAGTACAGAGTACAGCGACGTTCTATTATGATTAGTGCCTGCATCGCGCAGTATGCTTGGGACTACCATGCAACTGACTATACCGATAGTATAATGGGACGCGTGAGTGAGGTTAAAGGATGGGCATCGCTCAATCAAGCAACTATCCCGAGGTGCATGCAGCGTTGCCGCGTGTCAGAACAGGCAGACTCCGAGTCTTGAACGGACCTCTTCACCACGTAATCCAGAATGACCACGGAGTAGCGATCACAGATCGGTCGATGTAGTCAATGGACGATCATTGCGAAGATTCCACGAATGGTAATGGCTTGAATCCTTGATTTTATTCCATCAATGGGAATTACACCATTCAATCTACTGTATTGTCTACTTCTCTTAACTGCTACTTCTCTTAACTGCTACTTCTCTTAACTGCTACTTCTCTTACTACTGCACCCCCCCCACCAAAAATCAGGTCGGTCATGATCATGCCATAGTTATGTTAAACAAGGTTACTCCGTAATCATCATCAATGCGATGGGATATGGTAAGCTGAAATCATTACACCAGCACACCATAGCATCCCACACGAAAGAAAAGGAAAAGAAAATGAAAGATGCGGTCTAGGCCACATATTGGTACCGGTTCCCTTCCTCGCGTTCCATGTAATCCTTCTCGATGAGCCTGCACGTTGAGAGCATGGTTAGTCCGAAGTTTCTTCAGATATCAGATAGAGATTATTGTCCGACACTCACTTTTCAATATTCTTCTTGATTTCCGCCGGCTCAAGCACTCCCCGGCTCCGCGTGGCCTTGATCACCTCAGCCACTAACTCCGGGTGGGTGATGGTCTTGCGACTCTTCATGATGCGGACGATGGCCGCCTGCGTCTCGTAGTGGCGGTCCGCCGCGACCCGCTCATGCGTCGTCTTGTTCTCCTCCTTGGTCTCCTTCAGCTGGATCTGGTTGATCTTGATCCGCATCTTCGGGTCGGAGAACCCAGGGTTGTAGGCGAATTCGTCCGTCTTGTTGACCTCGCGGCCCTTGGGCTTCTTGGCCAGCACGCGGTACTTCGCACACGCGAGGGATTGGAGCGTTCGCTGGAGTTCCTGGTCGGCTATATTCCAGAGCAGTCAGCAAGGAATCCAATGCCCTTACGAATAAGCTTACTCACACAGCATGGTGGCTTCCTGGATTTGGGTGTAGGTCAGGGATCCGCCCTCTGGAAGATCGTTGAACAGTAGCAGGACGATCGCCTGGAATGAGCTGACCACGAGTTCCTTGTCGCCCTTGGGGAACCGGGCGCGCAGCTGACAGTGCGCCAGCTGGTGCTTCCAGTTGAGTTTCCGCCCGTTGTATTTGGTGTGATAGAACTTCTCGAAGTCGTCCACGCTAGTCGCGATCTCGGCGGGTATCCGCACCGTGACGTCGGGATATGTCGGCCAGGCGGCCGCTGAAAGCACGCTGACGCTCAGGTCAACCGGGAGTCGGTGTCGACGTTCGCGTTGGATGGAGCTGTACGCGGCCATCTCGTCACGCGCGACATCCATGTCCTTGAACATGGACTCTAGGTTGTGAGTGAAGCTTGATCCGCATTCTGAATTCTATTAGTAAGAGTTCCATATTTTGTTCCGCAATAGACCAGCAGGGCTTCAAAAATAGGGGGACGTACCAGTCTTGAGCCTCGAAAGCATGCTCTTTTCCGCATCGTCACTGGCGCTCCGGCCCATTAACAGCCTGCGCGCAAGGTCGTTCTTGTAGAATGCCTCGAACACCGCTTTTCCGTGAACAAACCGGAACAAATCCAAGACCTGATCGAGTTGCCGGTTGATTTCGGCATCTTCATCTGCCAACGGCATATCCTCCGCTTTTCGTGTAGGGGCCAGCTTCCAGCCGCCCTTGAGTAGTCTGTCCACGTATTTTGCGATCATTTCTCCAGTCTTGGGATTGTCGGTTCCACCTGTAGATGCAGATTTTCTCCCCATGTTCATGAAGGTTTCGAAGGCTTCGCGAAGAACGTGGCCTAGCTCTTCGTTGCGATGGAATGATCCATTCCAAAGGTCGTCAAGCTGCTGCTTGAAGTCTAACAGACGCGCCACCATGTCTGCTTCTTTCTCCTCGTCGAACACGATCGCGGACCCTTCCTCGATGATATAGGTACTGAATGAGGTCCTCAGCTTGGCTCCCAGGTCTTTGCGTTGGAGGAGGGAGTACAGCCTTTCCAGGGCAACTTTGTTACCCGCCCGTAGGAGGCCCAGTATATCCTTCTGGTTGAGCAGAACCCCTTCCTGCTCAGCGACTAGAGTCCGATCGAGAGTTTCTGCAAGTTTCTGTTTCGTGCTTCGATTCAGAGAGAACAGTTCGCATCGGTTGACCTCCCGCTCAATCAACTTATGGCTGCTCTCCGCCAATGTCGCCAGATAGCCGGCTGCTTCTCGTTGAACCCATGAAGAGAAGAACTTGTCCGATTCGGCAACAAAGACCGGCTCGAAGGCGGATGTGTAGATATCAAGTCCATGGAATAGATCGATGGCATTGCGGAGTAAGGATGAATCAGCGACCATACTCTTTGCTTCGTCCCGGTCCGCTTCCACGAGGTCGCAAGCGCCTTGCAGGATCTTTGGCTCTAATACTGGATCGGAAAATATGTGCTGCCGGAACTGAATCAAGCCCATCTCGCGAATGACGGGAAACTCTTTGGAGTGAAGGAGGAAAGACTGGTCGAGATAATAGAAAATGGAGCGGACGGTTACCTGATGACTGTCAGTGAATTTCAATCCGCGTCGACCTGATGAGGCGGTTAGTCACCATACCAGTTTGGACTGCCATAGCGACCATGCCTCGACAACCGCCCGCAGCGTTGCAATGTTGGTGCCACCAGCCGCCTGCGCCGTCAGCTTCTCGCGCAGTTTTCCGGTGACGTAGTCCCGACATCGATCAGAGAGCCGCTTGGCCAGGGCCGCGGCTCTCCCCTGCCGACAGACATGCTCGGCGCCTTTATAGAGTTCCTCCAGCGACTTTTCCGGCTTCCCGCCACCGAAAATTGCCACTAGCGCGGCATCAAGCTGATCCCAGACCTTCTCGAAGTATGCATCCGGGTTCAACCGGGACCCGGTCCGGAGATTCTTGACAACCAGCCGCTTCGCACCAGTATGCGGGGTGAAGTTGCCCTGGCGCGACGCCGCATTGAACGGTCGAGGTCGGACCGCAGGGTTGGCCGCGCCGGCCCCGCCCGCGGTTTGGCCCATGGCCTCGCCTAACCGAGGCTCCGCATTCGTGAAGTTATACATCCTTTCGGGCGAGGTCTGTTCTCGAGGGCTGACTAGAGGGTGGGAGGGGCCTGGGATGGTGGGCGACAGGCGCAGACGCTTGGTCGTCGGGGACTGGTGTTGATGGCTTCGGCTGTCGCCGTGAGCGGGGTGGTGATTACTGCGTGAAAGAAGCTCGGAGATGGTCGCTTGCTGCTGCGGCTGCTGGCGCGAGGCGTCTTCTGAATCGGATAGCTTTCTTTTACCGATCGATTTGCGCTTACCGCTCCTCTGCTCGGGGGCGCCTCTTGAGTTCTGCTGCATCTACCCGGTTCAGTCCGAGGAGAAGGGTGGTGAGGGTATGGGAGCGCTCAGCGTCGGAAGGACCCAGAATCAGTGCGGGCGAGCCCTATCATGCATGGCAAGTCTTTTCTCAGGTCAATCCTTGGAATCCACAGTACACTGCTGGGGAGAAGGCGAGAACAACAAAATGGTGCGACGATGGAGGACGATGACTGAATCGAAGTGAAATGGGCAGCGTGCAGTGGTGGTGAGGTTAGTAGGTTGGTCGAAGGGGCGTCACAGGCTGGAGGCTAGATTGAACCACCGGCGGCACGGACTGGGACTGACTAAAAGTCCCCGGAGATAAGATAATACTTCCGTTGATGGCGGTAGACATGATTGGCCAAGACCCCCAGTACACGTATTTTGGAGGCCTCACCTTCTCTCAACCCCGCCATGTTATACCTAGTACAGTACTGTACATCTACCTCTGAACCTTGTTATTCTTGGTAAAAGTCCACTCTCTAATGTCTCATTCCTGAGCTGATTTAGTTCGCGCCATCGGCTGATAAACATGTTCATATACATCAAAATCCCTATCAAAAAAGATCCCCCCCATAGCTTGTCCAGCTACCCGACCCACAAGAGGTCCGGCTCATGAGAACAACGGCTCCCCTGTGCGTTCTTCAAGTTCCATCTCCTCGAACTAAAGTAATCAAAATTAGTGGAAGAAAGCGAATCGAGGAAAATAGGGCAGCACGTACATCGAGAAAGTCGGTGGCGGTAATGAGCGCCATGTAAGACTTGACAAGGCTACCCAAGGTGCCTTGATGGTCCGCATTACCAGTGCCGCTAATCCGAGCAAATCGCTTGAAGATGCCCACCATGCCTTGTCTGTTTTCGGTGAGGAACGTGCGCGTTTGTTCCATCATCTGCTCGTTGTGAAGCCCGCGAGAGAACACCGCTGAAACAATCACCCGAAGACAGGCATCAAGCAGTTCGTAGTACTTGCGTAGAGCATCGGTGTTGTCAATATCTGCATCCGTTAGTGAAAAGATTAAGCCATGGAAGCGGAAGAACCGATGTACTTACCGATTCCAAGATCAGGGTCGGCGGCAAAGAGCTGCGACTCACGCACGGCTTGGAAGAGCCCAGTCCTCAAGACATGCGTGGCCCCAACCTTTGTTTGACACAGCTCCTGGAACAAAGACAGCAGAGATTGATAGTAAGACAATAGAAGGGGGGTATCTATTTCATTGATCTGTCAGTCATGCGATCGGCCAACGAAAGGACTCGAGCTTACCGCCTGCTTGGGTGTTCTTCAGTTCCACTGCCAAAACCCGGATCGCGTCGAGGAAAAGGCTTAGGTAGTTCGTCTGCGCTATCAATTCAACCAAAACTGGATCCGTCTGTCTATCTAAGATAGCCAAAAGATTGAGACATAGAACAGCCGAGACACGACATGTCTCCTGCCCGGCATATGCATCATCGCAAATGGCTTCGACCAGGGCATGGCCGGTTGCCTTGATGATCTGCTGGCTCTGATTCTTAATCAGGTCATGAGCCGCGTTGGATGAAACGATGCGGGTAACATAATGCGAACATATGTTATAAAGACTCTCCCTGAGACTGACATTTCCAGTAGCCATGATCACGCCGCGCACGCAAATATGGAACATCTGGTGAAGCTTCTCATCAAGCACATCACCACCCCTGCGCGCAGTGTTCAGGTTTGGCTTGGGAGATTCGGAGCTAGAAGACTCCAGCTTGCTAACCAATGTCTCGGTAAGTCTTGCCAACTCTAACGCCTCCGGCATATCATTCTGAATAGCGGCTTCAAGTTTGGGTAGAATGAGCTGGAGTGAGTGTAGAATGAAGGTAGTTCGTCGGCCGCCTTCGATCTCCGCAGAGGAAAGCATGGTTGTGATGAGCTCAGCCCAGGATCGAAGGGCCAAGAAGCGGTTGAACGTGATTTGTCGGAGCCGATTTGTTGCTTCTATGAATAGCATGAGACTTTCGGCCTCAGCAATAAACTGCTCCTCGTGTAAATGCCCTCTAGCGAACAATTCCTCTTTTCTCACTTGAATCAATTCCACTACCTCGGCCATATTGTATAGAACCAAGGAACGGTCTGCCTCTGGTCTCGCACATACATCAAAGTCAAGGCCCTCGAGGACAAGGAGATCAGGCATAGGTAGAGAACGTGCAATGTCTAGATCGGCAAAGTCGAAGAGATCAAACACAGAAGGATTTACTGTGGTCTCTCCTGTCTCCGACGTTGAGGTGCCGAATAAGGTGGAGATAAGTTCGGCTTGAAGAGTCGGTGCTCCAAGCTTAGCAGCCGAGCGAATCTCTATGGCGGCGTAATCGAAAAGGAAGCTTCTGAGGAGTAAGAATTCCGCGTAAGCCGAAGTTGACTCAGCTAGCCAGAATTCATCCGCAATAATTGGCAAACCATCCCATGACGTGTGAGGTCCGATTATTGGCTGAAGTGCGAGCATATTGGCGAGGAACCGGGAGCCACGCATCTCAGCAAGTGTGAAATACGACGAAATCTTCGATGACCAGAGATTCTTCAGAACCTGGAACGCCATACGCTTCATCTGCATCAGCCACGGAAGAATATTGCCATCCATTGCACCGGGAAAGTCTTGCACGAACTGGATGATGGCATGCAGCAAGGACATCTTGTTGGCAAACATGCCATCAGGGGAGACGTCAAGAAGACTACCTATGCTATTGAAGCCGAGAAGGAGGTGGGCTATCGTTGGTCTATCGCTTATCGACCCAAGGCAGCCGTTCAAAAGTGCTAGAAGGCTTTTCCTGATAATGTAGGCCGGGGACTTGTCGCCGGCCTCGAGTTCCCGATCATCGACTTCCATTTGATGTGTGAGAGGCCGTGCTAGGTTGTCCAAGTCTACCTCAGAGCTGAGGACCTCGACGATTTTGTTCGAGGATCGCCATTTAGACAATTCAGGGGACATGATTTTGTTCAGCTTCGGGGAGCTCGACAGCTTCTCTAACAGTGTCATAGACATGACCGTGAGTTCCTCATGTCCGGTACTGCAGTAAAGACACAGTGCAGGCACAATGGTCAAGTTGCTTAGAATGCTGTCTTCGAAGGCCGCAAGGGAAGAGTTGGCCACGGTCGTCCTATTTGCATCCGCTTGTGACCTGATCATCGGTCTGACAATGTTAAAGTAGGTTGACTGAAGGTCAAGAATCATATTCATGACATTCAAGCTTCTCAGCAAGGAGAGGACGAGCGTGGAATCGGACGACGCCCTGGCGACCTCGTTCACATCTTGTTGAGCTGTGGCAAACAGAGATTTGATGACATCCTCGTTGAACAACCATTCTGCAACTCGCGCGAAGGGGTGAAGACGGATGTATGTCACCATTGTCGAAGACTTGAAAGCAGAATCTGGTGACACTGACGGCTGACTTAAGACGGTCACCAGATTTTCGTTAAATGAATTGAGACAGCATGCCACAAATTCCAAACAATTAAGGGTCAACAACCGAGTCTGGCGCTCATTCATATCAGGGACCTTTCTTGAAAGAGCGTGGCCCATGATGAAGTCAACATATGGCTCAATGCCAGCCGTGCGGTAGGAAGAGCCGAGATTCTCCGGGAAGGGTAACGAGAGATGAAATTCGGCGGACTCAGGGGTAGGCGTAACAAGTGAGGAGACCAGAGTGACAAAAGCATTGGCTTGATCGAAACGTTCACCAATGTTCCGAAAGATTTGCTGCTCATACCATGCAAACACATTGCTATTCACGGGAGCTTTAGCAATACCTGCAGTATTCGGGTTGGAAATCCACTGATCGATAGAAAGCCACATCTCGTTGCCATTGTGGGCCGTTCGTTCGGTCATGAGAGCTGCGAGAGCTGTGAAAACATTGGCCCTGAGATGAGTGGGCACCGATCCACTGCAAAGCATCAACAATGTGCCGACGACGTTGAAGGATGGGTGGTGAAGTAGCCAATCTCTAATAGTAGCGCTCTGTCTGCACAGATGATCCAAGAGTCTGAGGTAGCAAGTAAGCATCACAGGACTCTCGGGCTCACTCATATCAGCTGGATTCAACTTCCTCGAGCGTAGGACTGCCTGTGACGCTGGCTGCTTGTTCGTGACTCTTTCGGCGTACAACTCTAGCTCAGCGAACATCTGGGTCCAATTCATAGATGTCGACCGCTTGAACTTAGCAGAAAAAAATTTGTCCTCCTCGGAAAGAAACCGGTGGGCTGCAGTGGCATTTTCTTCGCCCACAGAGATGGAACATAGCAGTTCACAGAATGCGCTAACCCTAGGAACGGTTTGTCGCTTAGAGGCCCACTGGAGGAAGCCGTACAAGTTTGAGTCAGGATCGGCCCAAAACTCCTGCGCGGCGTCAGGCCGTTGCTCGAACGCGAAAGCCATGATCATCAAGAAGGATTCAAGGTGTGTGCGAGCTTCGACTACGCCACGATGAGGCGTGGAGGTCAAGCCATCTCGAAGAGCTGTGAGGTGATCAAGCCGTTGAGAGTCTTCTTCGGTTTTCAACATACGAACAGCATCCGGCATGTTTGCGATGCAGGCCTCAGAAAAAAGCTCGAAGCTCTCCATGAGAAGAGTCTTCAGAAACTCGGAGCACTGGTCTAGCTCGAGCATTGCTGAAGCAACCTCTTTCAGAAGCAAAGCTACCAACTCACTGCGAGCTGGATCTGCCCATTCCTCATTATTGATACCATAACAGACTGTAAGCAGGAGATCAAGTCCGCCGTCATCCAGCGCTGTCATGAACAAAGCTGTGCGCTCATCTGCGTCTTTCTCGGGTTCCACTCCCTGCACAGGCGAGGATGGAGCATCGAAATCCCAAGCGCTGAATATTGCGAGCCAGAGTGTAATAATTGCGGAATGAAAAGTGGGCAGCTTCCACTCTTGAGCGACCGTTGTAGTGACGATCTCCTTGTGCAGACTTTTGGCTTCTTGATAGGAGCTCGATTTTTCAGGGGATCCGTGTTGCTCAAAGGCAGATACGATGCATGGGATATAGTGAACAACTAAACTGTCGAAGCGATCAAGGGTCCGGAGATGCTTCACGAGAACTCGAAGGTCTTCAGGGCTGGTATAAGGGCCTTTGAACAGGTAGCTTAGAACGGCGCCAAGCGTTTCATGCTGCTGCAGTAGGCTGTTGCGCTGGAACTCTAGCAACTCCATGGTATCAGCATCTTCGATCTGACCGACAAGCGTCGCCTTCTGAGCCTGATCGCCGAGGAGCGAAAGCCACTTCTCCACATCCACCATGGCTGTCATGCACTTTCGGGTGTATAATGAAGCATTCCGCAAAGGACCATTCTTGATTTCAACCACGTGGGCCATCATTTCTTGCATGATTATTTGGTTTGTTTCCCTTTCTACCTCGAATGATTCCTGGAGAATAAGGCGCAACGAGTCAAGCAAGAACTGCCGGCGCTGGTGAAAGCGCATGATCGCAACGTTGAGAAGGGGCCTGTCGAGTGATTGAGCCTCGACTTGCGCATCGAAGAACAAGAACGCAGCTTCGAGTTCATCGATATTCAGGGTATCCGCAAGCTGGAGTACGCCTTGTTGAAAATCCTGGTTGATGGAGTATTCGACATTGCCAATGGTTACCTTCCCTAAATCGCATTGCAGACATGATCAGCATCACATTGGTGCCAAATCAAGCGAGCGGCCTCGCCTAAGTGCTTCCCTTGAGATCCAGGAGCTAGCACATACCCGAGAGAACGGATTGTCGGCTTGCATTGTTTTTCGTGGGTTTGTCGAGGAGCTTCTTGAAGTCTTCAATGTGAGTCTCCAATTCGACTCGGAGACGCTCGATATTGACGACGAAAGCTGACGAGAGGTTTTGCAAATCCTGATTCAAGCCCCGAAGGCTTGCAACAGTATCTGTGTCCTCCATGCCTGGCAGGAAGCTTGCTCTTGCAGCAGCCAACTTATTGCGACGAGCACCAGCGAAGCGGAAGATGGGGGAGATGTGTTTGTCCGGGCCAAAAAAGGTCGGAGGACGCGACCAAAATCCCGGGCGGTCAAGAGCGGGTCCTTCTCCATACTGGCTGTTGTACCTCTATCTAATCGCCCGCCGCACGAGGAACAACTGGAACAACAATTTCAGATTCACATGCGGTGTCATCGAACCATACCAGTGCAGGCACTCCCGTAGATTGTGGGATGAAGGTGGTCGCTTTGCTCTCGGAGACCTCAGGTCCTCGTCATTATGGGAGAAATTACCCTCGAAGGAGCCATTGCGCTTCTGGCATCTGACAAGCTCAAGGCACGGTCAGATGGACTAGCCGGTCGGTCACCTTTTATTACCTTGGCAGCACTTTTATTGGCAAAAGCTCTAACACTGAATAGATCTCAAACATATACTACAGCAAAATAGAAAAAGTTCTAAGTTGTACGTCAAAGTCTCATGCTGAAATGTATGACCCATTTTTGAGAATCTTTGTGGATTGACACATGCGTGTGTAACCTTATAGAAACACACTCAATGACAAAGCCTGCCACAAGCTGTTTGAGTCCTTATTTCGATATGTCTCAGTGGAAAAGTCCCTGTATACACGCGCAAGCTCGAAAGGAGCCTCTGCCTCGCGTCTAGCATCATGTGCATCCGTCCTTCGCACGGCCATTGATGTTTTCTTGCCTAATTTACGGACGAAGTCGGTCCGCGCGATAGTTGACCACGTCACGGAGACTGTATCAACTCCCGGAGCTCCTCTTGCAGAGATCCTCGGTGTGGACTACATCAAATGCTTGACTACTCTATTGAGCTTTCCTCCCCACCTTGAACACCTTGCCGGCAATGAGTGGGACAAACTTCTAGAGTTTTGCCTACAAATTCTAGGGTCGCACGAGACTGACAGTCAAGAAAGTGCGCAAACCCATCGCTTGTCTACCTTAGACAGTTTTGTGGCCTCGGCCAATGGTGGCTCAACACCGTCCAGAGTGTCTTTCAGGGAAAACTCTAGACCCGACACAAGTGCAGTTACAGAAGCTGTTTTATGTATTAAGCTTCTTATTGGGTGTCCAACAGCTCCGATCCTTGAGTCAGCCGAGGAGATCCTTCAAGAGCTAACCAAGCTTCTGAGCTCGTCAAGCTTGGCTGGGAATGGCTACCAAGCCGCCTTTGATTGCATCAATAAAGTCGTGATGAAGGTATTGCCTGAACAGTCAGATCTTGCTCGGACATCATTGCTCAACCTTATCCCGGTGATCAGGCGACTGTGGCCCACTAAGATTCTAGGCTTGAAGGATGAATTGATTGTGACTTCTATGCTATGTATAATTACTCTGACTGACGCAGCTCACAGAGAGCCGTCCGAATCTCTAATTCACACGATCGAAGATATGTTGGTTACTCTGCAGACAGAGTACACAAAACGGCCAGAGAAGGATATGTTGCAGTTGGACGAGCTATCTTTTCACCGTCTCACTTCGACTGAACGGCACGAATACTTCACTTGGCCTCGTCTCGACGCCCCAAGATCCGAGCATAATTGGACTATATTGTGGGTCACAGCCAAGCTGATTGAGCTATTGGAGGACATCGCTGTGCGGCTTTCTACTCCTTCTGAAGTTAAATCCTCGACGAAGAAGCGTCGCCTGACCTCGATGTTCGACGATATCATCCGACAATCCACAACTGCCTCAAATGCAAGCAGAGTCTGCGCCTTACAATTACTACCTTTTCTCCACAATTGCTACCGGAGCATTGATTCGAAATCTGTGTTGCTTGAACGATTACTTCCTAGTATGCTTGACGATAACAGTGCCATTTCTATATGGACGATGGTTGCCATTGCAAGGTTCGTCAGGCATGCCGAGTACTAGAGGTAGGAAGTGACTGACGCACTAGATTGTAGTATCGCAAGCAGTCCAAATGCAGGCTCATTATCCTTGAGATCGTATTGGGAACAGGTTTGGGAACTTGCGTCTCGGGCTTCAACCTCCCAAGCAACATCCAGAGCAGCTTGCAACGTCATGCACAACATTCTTCACTTTGACCTTCTAGACTACTCTGTGGTCATCCAGTCAATCAATTCGATGCTTTCTCCTAGCAACCTGGATGGACCGTCTTCTCTGTCCGATTCTGCTCTAGCACTCTGGGCTACAATCATTCGTAAAACAGCGCAGATTAACCCGGGATTAGTCACGGAAGCTTCAAGTAAAATATCGTCTTGGCTTCGCGAATCGTGGACAATAGGTTTGTCTTGGGATCATTCAAAGCTATCGCCCAATTCACTGATTTTGAACAGGGATGGTGACAGATCGTATGCATATAGCACAAGTGGCATCATTTGCTCGCCCTCTAGATATTATCAATGTGCTTCTTGCTTGTACAAACAGACGTCTTTCTTTGCCAAGAAGTCAATCTGGAGGACTTAACAGTACTGTTGCCAAAGGCTGGCAGTACTTCGCCAGCAACAAGCAGCTGTTGAATTATCTGTTTGACCTCGAAAATGTGCTAGACAGCGCGGATATATGGATTGTCCAGGATCCATTGCCGATGAAATCATATTCTCGGCCTGACCCAAATGATTGCATTATCCTTGACTTGTTGCATACAAAATCCGAGAGTCTCTTGCAGGCCTGGCAGTCACTTTCAAATGAGAAGTCACATCATATCACAACGGATATAGTGCAGATAATTGTGTCCTTTTGTGTCACTGTTACCCTGTACACGGAATGTCTACCAGAGCAAGTGGGAGAGCGAATGGCCTCTTTGCACAAAAATAGTCAGCTACTGTGGGAAAGCCTATGCTCATTCATGAAAACCCGAGAATCAGTATTTGTGAACGCTTGTCTAGCAATCCTGTCGCCATACCTGACACCGGAGAATTTACTCTCTGCTCCCAAGTCAGTTGTGTCGAATGCTCTGTGCGGCTTGTTAGGTCCCCTGGCGGAAATCCTAGAAGAATCTCGACAACGACAGAGAGAAATATTGAGTTCTCGCGGCGAAGAACCCATGGATTTGGACGATCCAATGCTAACTGACTATGACCAGTTGGCAGAGGTCACAAGCATACGGAACAATAACCGAGAAGCACTTCCCTTGCTCCAAGATGGTGCCACATTTCAACGCTGTCTTACTGTTCAAGTGTCTTGCTTCCAGAAGATACATGTCTACTTGGCCTCTCCTGATCAACTGTCCAGTGAGGAGGACATTGTTAGGTATTTGACTAGTCTTGACGAGATTGACATTTTGTCTGCTCGGGATTTCCTCCCCTATGTCTATCAGGCCAGTGCTAGCCTAAGCCGCGAATCGTTGCTAAACATACTCGAGGATCTCGCTGAGAAGTGCCTCCAGTCCTACGGATTAGAACGTTGCGAAAACTCTCACCTTGTTTGTCTCCGTATGATGCAAAGCTTTGTCAAATCATGGACTGGGCAAGAGAAAGACCATTTCTCTGATTCGGCGACTGACATATACACATGGTTTGTGGATATACTTCTTGCAAAAAAAAGAGCGTCTCCCTCAGTTCTCATTGCGATGACGGAGCTGCTGGGAGAGATTCTTGTCCACAATTCTGCCTATACAAGCGGCCCAGCAAGCCCCTCTCCCCGTACCTGTCTCTTCACAATACTCCGGCAGGGAAACGCTGCCGTGAAGTTCAGGGCTGGCGAATTGATCCCTCAACTTTTCGGCAATTTCCCTCTCACCAACCACGATGCCATATTCAGTGATGTGTTGAGCAGCTTGCCTCGAGACCCGGACTGGATTGAAGGGATCGCTCTTCGACTTCTCATTTTGGCTCGCCTTGCATCCGTGTGGCACACACTACTCCGCAGAAGTATCTATCACATGTTCGAAACTCCTGCTCATGTTCCACTCTCACTACGGTATGCCGAGAAGTGCATGAAAGAGGTTGCAGACATACTTGGGCTCAAAGATGCTAAAGAGCTCTTTCGCCTTTTTTGCTCCCAAATTATCTACACATGGACAGAAGGCCAGTCCTTGACCTCATTACCTTATTGTGTCTTCGGATACGCCAGCACCGAAGATATGTTGCTTGATGTGCAAGATGAGGCTGTTGGCCAGGTCATGATGCGTTGGAATGAGCATGAGGCGGAAGAGCTTGCGGCTTGTACTGGCTTACCGTTCGTTGAACTTGTAGCCGTGTCTTTCTATCAAGCAGAGGCTTACAGCATTGCTCGCGATATCAGTATTCCTCCTAGCCAGGGAAGTCAGCCAAAGGGCATGGAGAACCAATTGAAGAGGATGCTGGGTGCAGACAGATTCATATCATTGGTTGAAAGGCAGTTTCCCCAAATTATAGCAACCTTTTTCAAAACGCTTGATCAATACGACCAAGTCGAAAGAGCGCTTCAAAGGCAGAGCAACTTCCGCGAGGCCCATGATATTCTGAGATCTATCACTGGAAAGAGCTGCTCAAGCACCGTGTTACCTGCAAACCAGCAGCCGTCGTTCAGGGCTCGTTATCTCATCGATGAGCTTGATTTCATTTGCAAGCGTAGTGGATACGAGCTAGCAACCATCTGGACACCTGCTCTAGCAACCTATACTTGTCGCGCACTGTTGGAATCCATCCACCCAGCCCTTGGCTCCCTTCACGCTTGCTCTGTCATTCGAAAGGTCAGGATCCTCATCAGTGTTGCCGGCCCTGTCATGCTGCGAGATTATCCGTTTGAAATGATCATCCACGCACTTCGGCCTTATCTGGTTGATCTATTCTGCGCAGAAGATGCACTCGGAATCTTTTGGTACATGCTGGACGCAGGAAAGGGCTATCTGGGCGAGTGTCCCGGTCTTATGGCCGGAATAGCGGTTACAACTTTGCTCTCGTTGAGAAGATTCGTTGCGTCACCACCGACAGAACCAACACAAGAGGATCTCCTGCGACGGGTAATGGCTAAAGTGGAAGAATTTCTTGAATGGTTCGAAGCAGCTCTGGACTCTTACGAGTCCTCCGCTATGAGTGCCGAGAAGTCTGAACTATTCAGGCTATTGGTGAGGTCATGCTCAGGAGCGACTAGAAGCGAAAGAGGAGCACAAAGCGAAGCTGAGCATAAGTTGTTACTGCATGTCCTTGGCGACCAAAGTTCTGGGAACAGTCTTCTCAGCAGACCTGTCTCAGATCATGTTGTATCGTTGTTGTGCGCCGAGAATGAGCTTTCGCGAGACCATAATCCCCATCTTGATCTGACGAAAAGTGATGAGGTGGCAATTTCAAGCGCTGTAACGGTTTGTCAGACGCTGGAAAGGTTCAATTGCCGGGATGAATACAAGATTTGGGCTGCTAAAGTGATCGGAAAAGCGTTTGCCGCCACAGGCAGTATCAGCGATACTCTATCGAGAGAACAGGAGCCCACTTTGTTCGAAACACTGCAGCCCCGCGCAATCCTGGACTCAAATCACCGCTCAAGAATCAGTATCTTGACACAGCTTTGTAATATGCTGCAAAATAGCAGTCATGCCGAGGTGGGCCTTGTCGAACGTACGATGCAATCAATCGTCAGCAACCTAAGCAACTTCCCTGAGCTTGACGATTGCCGCAACGCCATACCCCCTTCCCTTCTCAGCGCCTTGACATGGGATCCCTACCACTGTCCCAGTATCCCTACGCGTTTATCGAAAGCTGGCACAGGCCACGGGTTCGGATGGGATCCCAACGTCTCTGCAAATGACTTTGCGAAAGATGTCGGGCTCTTCTTGTCTAAAGCTGCTTCCGAAGACCCGGTTATTGGACCATTATGCACTCTTCTGAACGTCATGCCAAACCTAGCAGTGCAGATTCTGCCACAGATTCTTCATGAGGTTCTGCTGGCAGACCTGCATGGCGAAGTGGACGTTCGTTACACGATCTCCGAGATTTTCAAGAAGGTGTTACGGCAGGTTAACGATAGCACCATACCTCACGCGCGGCTCGTCATAAACTGCATTCTCTATCTCCGAAACCAGCCAAGGCCAGATGAGTCGACCATTGTGGAGCGCGATGAATGGCTCGATATCAACTTTGCCGAGGCGTCCTCAGCAGCCAGTCGATGCTTCTTGCCGAAGACGGGACTTCTTTTTCTTGAGATTCACATTTCGCGAATGAGTTCCACATCTCGTCGTTCATCGCTTGCCAAGTACGAGGCTCCTCCAGACGTCCTGCACGCTATATATCAGGAAGTAGACGATCCAGATATCTTCTATGGCATTCAGCAGGACTCGTCTCTAGAAGCTGTAATGAAAAAGCTCGAACACGAAAGCTCTGGCCTCAAGAACTTGTTGTTCCAGAGCGCACGATATGACAGTGAGATACAGATGGGTGAAACAGCGAATGTCCACAGTGTCCTGAAGGCACTTCATTCGACGAATCTTCAGGGGATTGCAAACTCCGTTTTTGTGGCTTCCGGAAACTCGAAGGACACTTCACTGTCTCTCGACAGCATGCTTCAGACAGCTACCAGTCTGCGACAGTGGGATATTCCTGTTTCGCCTTTGCATGCATCCCCGTCTGGGGCAGTCTTTCGGACCTTTCAGAGTCTCAGCACGTCGAGAACCCTAGCTGATATCTCCAATTCCGTCAATGAGTGCCTGCTGAGCAGCTTGGAATTGTTGAACAGCAGCAGTCGGTCAGTAGGCGACTTGAGAACTGCTATGAGGGTCTTGGGGATCATGACAGAAATCAGTGACGTTCTAAGTGCACAATCGACGGATGAGATCAACGAGGAGTGGCAGAAGATAGCATCCAGAAACTCTTGGTTGAAAACAACCAGGTGAGTATCGGAACACCTCTCTTTCACGTGCATACAAACTTTTTTACTGAGCAAAAATAGTGCGGACGAGGTTGGGGAGATCTTGATCTGTCATGAGGCGCTTTTCTCTACGATCAGGCAAAAGGACATCCTCAAGTCTGCAATCAACCTCCAAGACTCAGACGCGCTGTTACTGGAAATCAAGGTTCTTCGCCAGTCGCTTGAGGTTGCACAGAGCCACGATATCTCTCAAGCTTCGCTAAAGATTGCGTTTTGTCTTCAGAAGCTTGCATCCCAGAGCGCGCTGCTGGGAATAGATACTGAAGGAGCGGCAAAGTTCGATCTAGCCAATGTCCTATGGGATCAGGGCGAAATGGCTGCATCCATCAGAATGCTGCGACAACTCAAGGATCGAAACGATCTACACAAGCAAGCAGTCCCCATAAGCCGTGCTGAACTTCTCGTGACTTTAGTAAGTTGAACCCAAATTCTTGTCGCTTTCATCTGTAACGTCAAGGCCGGTGCTGACTTTCTCAGGGTCACCGCACTGCAGAAGCGCGATTGGAGAAGCCAGAAACTATCATACAGGACTACATGTCGGTAGCAGTCAAGGAACTTAAAGATCGCTCACGGGGAGAAGATGCTGGTCGAGTCTATCACGGGTTTGCAATGTTTTGTGACCAGCAATTACAGAACCCTGACGGGTTGGAGGATTTCAGGCGTGTCGAACAACTTCGCAACCGCAAAGAACAAGAAGTTATCGCGTTGGAAGAAATGTTGACAGCGGCCTCAGGCAGAGAGAAAGAAGCGCTCAAGTTTCACCGGGCGAAGACCAAGCAATGGTTTGATCTCGATGATCGCGAGTACCAACGTCTCTTGCGCAGCCGAGAAGCTTTCCTTCAGCAGTGTCTCGAGAACTACCTGCTGTGCTTGAGAGAGAGCGAAGCGTACAATAATGATGCTCTGCGTTTCTGCGCGTTGTGGCTTGACAAATCCGATAGTCCGATTGCGAACATGGCTGTGTCGAAGTGCCTTCATCAAGTCCCTAGCCGCAAATTTGCCTCTCTGATGAATCAGTTGACTTCCCGCCTTCTAGATATTTCTGATGAGTTTCAAAAGATGCTCTTTGCATTGATATATCGCATTTGCGTCGAACATCCATTCCATGGTATGTATCAAATTTTTGCAAGCAGCAAATCGAAGGGCGGCAAGGATGAATTAGCCCTATCTCGCTACAGGGCAGCCAACAAGCTGGTCGACGGCCTCAAAAACGACAAACGCATGGGAACGACGTGGGTGAACGTGCATAATGCAAACATTAGCTACGTGCGGTTTGCAATCGACAAACCAGACGATAAGTTAAAGAGTGGTGCCAAGGTCCCGTTGAAAAAATTGTCCACTGGCCAACGTCTCGAACGAGATGCATCTGAATTAAAACTTCCACCCCCAACGATGAGAATTGAGATCCGCCTTGACTGCGACTATAGCGATGTACCAAGGCTTCAGGGCTACCAGCCCGATTTCACCATCGCTTCCGGTGTCAGTGCCCCGAAGATTGTCACGGCGATTGCTAGCAACGGGCGACGATACAAGCAACTGGTAAGCTTTAGTATTGGACTGGTCTTCTTCGCCATGCTGACATTTATCCAAGTTCAAAGGAGGAAATGATGACCTGCGGCAGGATGCTATCATGGAACAGGTTTTCGAGCAAGTCAGCAGCCTCCTCAAAGATCACCAAGCCACTCGGCAACGAAACCTGGGAATCCGGACCTATAAGGTGCTGCCTCTCACATCTAACGCTGGAATAATTGAGTTTGTTCCCCATACGATCCCGCTTCACGACTATTTGATGCCGGCACATCAGAAATACTTCCCCAAGGACATGAAACCGAACGTATGCCGTAAACATATCAGCGATGTTCAAACACGGTCATTCGAGCAGAGAGTACGCACCTTCCGCCAAGTGACGGAGCATTTCCACCCTGTGATGCGATTCTTCTTCATGGAGAAGTTCAACAACCCGGACGACTGGTTCAGCAAGAGGCTGGCATACACCCGGAGCACTGCGGCGATCTCGATTCTAGGTCATGTGCTGGGCCTGGGCGACCGACACGGCCATAACATTCTACTGGACGAGCGAACTGGTGAGGTCGTTCATATCGATTTAGGCGTTGCGTTTGAACAAGGCCGAGTCCTCCCAGTTCCCGAAGTTGTTCCCTTTCGCCTTACACGCGACCTGGTTGATGGGATGGGCATCAGCAAGACCGAAGGGGTTTTTAGGCGCTGTTGCGAGTTTACACTTGATGCCCTGCGGCAGGAGTCGTACAGCATTATGACGATTCTGGATGTGCTTCGATACGATCCGCTCTACAGCTGGACAGTGTCACCGCTGCGGCTGAAGAAAATGCAAGACGCGCAGGATGCGGCTGATGAAGATGGGCCTCCGGTCATCACGGGTAATATGGATCAGCGTTCTGCCAACGAGCCGAGTGAAGCAGACCGTGCACTCACCGTAGTAGCCAAGAAGCTGGGCAAGACATTGAGCGTGACGGCCACTGTGAATGAACTTATCCAGCAGGCTACCGATGAAAAGAATCTCGCTGTACTATACTGTGGTAAGTCTGGCAAAAGACCTCATTACACTTATGGACATACGCTGACTGGTCCCCCTCCTGCACTCTAGGTTGGGCCGCTTATGCTTGAGTCAATTGGTATTCTGATCTGATTCTGATTATCGATATAAAACGAGCCACAATATGTCAAATATATTTGATGACTTCACGACAATGAGTAGAAAAATGATTTATTAGTTGATATCGAGCTGTTTGTACAGCTTGAGCCCATTATATTATATATCTGACGTCGTTCAAACAATGCAAAACAATCACCTTATCATAGTCATAATCAGACATCAAGACATTTAAAAATGATAGAAAGGCCAGTCAAAGATTGATGCGGTCGAGGAGTTGTTGTCGTCAACTTGTGTTGAACCGTGGTTGCCTCGGCTTTGTTTATCGCATTGCTTGCCGGATTCTTGTTTTTGGATTTCATCCTCCCTGCATTCATTCCATCGCCACCTCTAAATACACCAGCGACTTACAAGCTTGCACGGTCTCTTGCATGAACAGTCCGAATATTCAGTCAGCGCACGGATCTCTTGGCAGTTGTTATTGCCAACCCAGCCCAGCATCGCCTCGTGATTGCTGTGTACTAATCATGCTTTCGTGGCTTCTTCGGAAGGAATTATAATGTCGATTTGAACACGGTTTCAGATCACATACACAATAGCTGCAAGCCACTTGCTCCACGCCATCATACAATAAATCTTGCGCTCATGGCGACGCCCACGGTGCCCAACCGGGGCTTGGTGGTGTTTTCTGGAGGAAGTGCCGCCAACAATTTAGTTGATGTCTTCAACTCGGTGCGCGAGACCAAGGATTGTCCGCTGAGCTACATTATCCCCATCAGCGACAACGGTGGCTCTTCCTCCGAGCTGATTCGGATCTTTGGTGGCCCTGGAATCGGCGATGTACGCAGTCAGTTCAAAGCCTCTTTCACCCTCCCCTGCCTTTCGTCGTGACTTTTGTCTAAACATCGAAAAACAGGTAGACTAGTCCGTCTGATCCCAGAATCGCCGCCTCACTCAGAGCGCGCGGCGATCAAAACCCTCTTCAACCACCGCCTTCCAGCGGACGCAGTGCAGGCCCACGCCGAATGGCACTCGATCGTGGACGGCACCTCGGAGATCTGGAAGCTGATCACGCCGGCCAAAAAGGAGCTGATCCGCTCCTTCTTCAACCTCCTGAACCTGGAGATCCTCAAGCGCGCGCGACCCCCGTCCTCCACCTTCGACTTCACCTCCGCCAGCGTCGGCAACCTGTTCCTGACGGGCGCGCGCCTGTTCAGCGGCAGCTTCGAAAGCGCCATCTACCTGCTGGGCAGCATCTGCGGGGTGCCCTCGGACCTGGTGCGGGTGATCCCGGCGATCAACTCCAACTTCTCGCACCACATCTCCGCGTCGCTGGCGGACGGGACCGTGATCGTGGGCCAGAACAGCATCTCGCATCCCAGCGAGGCGACGGCGCTGCGGCCGGGCTCGCGGCGGCCCAGCCTCCTCCTCGCCGACGGCGGCGAATGCCTGGAGGAGGCGGACGACTCGGGCGCCTTCTCCTACGAGGACGACCACCCGCCGGGCTCGCTGCCCACCCTCCGCAACAAGAACATCTCCTTCAGCAAGTCCGACAACGAGGATCTGCCCTCCCGCATCACCCGCATCTGGTACATCAACCCCTACGGCCAGGAGATCCGGCCCCCGGCCAACCCACGCGTCATCGAGGCCCTGCGCGACGCCCAGGCCATCGTCTACAGCATCGGCTCCCTGTACACCTCGCTGATCCCCTCGCTCATCCTCCGCGGCGTCGGCCACGCCATCGCCACCGGTCCCGCCCGCCACAAGATCCTCATCCTGAACGGCTCCCTCGACCGCGAGACCGGACCCCCCGCCGCCCCCTTCTCGGCCGCCGACTTCGTCGAGGCCATCACCCGCGCCGGCGAGGAGAGCCGCGGCCGCGCCGTGTTGGACGCAAACCAACAACCGCTGAGTGACCAGCCCCTGCCGTACACCGCCTACGTCACCCATGTTCTGCACCTGGAAGGGCCCGGCACCCCCGCGGTGGACAAGTACCGTCTCGCCGCCATGGGGATCGAGACCCTCCGGCTCTACGGGCGCAAGATCACCAGCCCCGGCGCCGATGGGGAGGAGGTCGCCGTGGGGATGAAGTACGACGCGACCGCCTTGATCCAGGCCCTGGAGGTGGTTCTCGGAAGGAAAGGCGACGCCATGCTGCGCGGAGGGGAGAACAATGGGCTGAGTAGGAGGAATACCCTAGACCCCGGGAGGAAGAAGGCGTGAGAGATGGAATGTCTTTGCATCGTA
This sequence comes from Aspergillus aculeatinus CBS 121060, assembly GCF_003184765.1. Taxonomy (NCBI): domain Eukaryota; kingdom Fungi; phylum Ascomycota; class Eurotiomycetes; order Eurotiales; family Aspergillaceae; genus Aspergillus; species Aspergillus aculeatinus. The sequence goes on from NW_020291492.1 coordinate 105,717, forward strand.
TTACCGTTATCGTACAAGAGTAGAGCTTAGCTCCTTAAAGATCATTGCTCCTATATAATCTCATTCATCTAATCATGTTAAGCTTTACTTGCGATCTTATCAAAGATCAAGAACGTAGACGTCAGCACGAGTTCCTTCTACTCATATAATCTTGCACAGAAAAAAGGTCTTTTTGATTTTTTATTTTTGATTTTGATTCAAATAGTTCACATCAAAATTGCACCGCCCCCAATTAGAACACCAATGTAAATCCAGCGGATATATGTCGTCCACATTTGGAAGCAAGCAAAAGGAGAAGAAAAAAACGTCCCGCCAGAATGCAACATCCCCTTTCGACGCCCTTTCCAATGCTTTTTTTGCAATACAAAAGATTTTTCCAGCACACATAATACATGTCAGAAGAAGAGAGTGAGAGAGATCGGATGGGACATGAGGTTGGGGTGGTAGCTTGGGAGTCAGTCTGTCGACCAACAAGAAGACAAGCTTTATTATATACACAGGAGAAGGACCGAAAAGGGTTGAGGAAGGGTTGAGGAGTCAAGAAGAGCCATGATCACGCGCGGGCGGAATGTCGGGGTTTCCAGTTCTGGCGATTGAAACTGACGTGGGGAGACCTGCTCCCTTGCTGCGAGAAGCCGCTGCCCCGGTAGCCGGGCGTGTAGATGGTCGAGCCGACGTCCATCAGGATGGCCTTTTGGGGCTCCGCTGCTGGAAGTGCGGTGGTGCGGGAGCGGCCGCGGCCCTGGCTGGTGCCGGCGGCGGGGGACTGAGTAGCTGCCGCTGCCGCTGCTGCGGCCATCGCGGTTTTCTCTTTGGTGAGCTCCTTGACGATCTCTCGAAGTTCCGCGTCGTCCTTGGTGATCTGGGCCCGGATGAAGGATGGGTGGTTGGAATCGGGCAGCGCGGACATGACCGTCGGGCGTGGTTTGTAGGCGTACTTCTCGGGGGTCGGGGGGATGCTGGGCTCGATGGAAGGATCCAGCCGCGCTTGCTCGCTCTTGTCCAGGAGTTTGACGATGTCTAAGCTTTCGCCGTGCGGGATCTTGTGCGGATGGGATGGGGTTACGCAGTCCATGTCCACTTCTTTGCGGAGGACGTGGTCGATGTCGACGGCGGAGAAGTAGGCGCAAGATTGGGGGAGGTCGTGGATCCCAACTTGCTCCGAGAACATAGCACGGGTCCAGACGTTCGCCACTTGCAGCGCGAGGGCCGCGCGGTATCTATCTTCATCTTTGACGAGGTATCGGATTTCATCGTGCACGGTGATCGCTAGTCGGGCAGCGATGTTGAAGCGACGGATGAGGTAGTCCATTGCGACGATCAGCAGATGCAGATAATCAACACCGGAGGACTGAATGGCCCAGTTGATCCTTGACGTCATGAAGCTGCCCTTGTTGATGAAGCGCCGCATCAATGCCTCCGTGATACCTGCTCCCAGCGTCGGGGTTCTCGGTCTTTCTTGCTCAGCGAACTCCTCCAGCTTGTTGAACACGAATGACTCGGTGCCACCTCTCCAAAACGGAGTATCACTGATAAGGCGCCGGGTCGTCCGAGTGCCCTTGGTCTCTTTGTACAGCTTACTCGCTACCTCCTGTGTTTCCTTCTCGTTCATCGATGGGTTGAACTGTCTCAGCAGAGTAGCCGCGAACTTCACTCCGGCTCCGTAGATACGTCCATAGTTGAAAACCTTGGCGTCGTTGCGAGAAATGCCTAGGATTGAAGCGGTACGCGAGTGCATATCCGTCCCGGCAGCTTTGGAACCTTCCAGCGTCATGAAACCGATGGCATTTCCACCGTGAATCTGGAATTGAGCATCTCCGATGAGACTCGCGATCCACAACTCTTGTGAGTCCACGTCGGCACCAACAAAAGAATAGCCCGGTGGAGCTTTGATCATGGCCTTCAGCTCAGAGCCAACGCGGTTGCCTTTCGCATTACTTGCAGTAAGCCAGGTATTTTCAACGGCTCTTCGTGTGATAGTACCCATGGGGATAATCTGGGGAAGAATGAAACCTAGACGAGTCTCATCTGTCTTGGTTGGTTCCACATCTCGCACCTGATCTTGGTAAACCACCAGTTGACTCGTAATGCGATCACGAGCGCTGATCCAATATGAGCAGGATGCATTCATCTCCAAAGCCTCCTTAGCGAGGGCATACTGGGATGAAAGAGTTCCGCGTTCAAAATACTGCATGTAGCCTTTCGCTAAGGGATTCACACATCGTGCTGTGGGCCCGTCTTTATGTGGCAGCTTAAAGTAAGCATGCTTCCGGTCATTTTTGAGCTCGAGGATCTTCTCCTCCGACATGTCACAAATCACCACTGGCTGATTGTCGTACTTCTTCGCATGTTCGCGAGGAACCTTGAAAGTCCATCCGTGCTTGTCGGACCAAGTCAAAGGGTATCCATCCCACGACAGCTTGAGAAGAATCGGGGCAATTCGCGTCCGGACACTGAGGTTAATGTCTGCATCGATCTTGGGGAAAAGATCTTTGTACCACTTAGGCATGCCCGGCTTTTTTTGCCTAGCGGCTGGCCGCGGAGGATCGTTCTTCTTCTTTCCCTTGACCATTTTGATTTCCTGGCCAGACCAGTCCAGCTGCCGTAACCATGGATCATTTGTAAATGTCTCGGGAGAGTCTTTGACTTTTAGAGCTTCATTGCACAGCTCGACCATTTTCTTTTGGACATCCTCAAGTCGTTGATGGTATGTCGCCTCTGCGTTGACGAGATATTCCTGCCATGTCTGATTGACGGGCAAAATCACCGAGGAGAGATGCCTCAGAGCCCCGAAGCTGACGGGGTGCGGACAGACCTCAAGGAAATTCGGGAAGACCTTCTTGTAGACACGATGGGTGATTGCAACATCTGCTGCACAGTAGTCGAGTAACTCCTCCAGCTTCTCCACAATCTCCTCCCTGCTAAGCTCGCCAAAGTAGTCTCGTTGTGACTTGTCAATCGTTACATCACAGTGAAACTTGGCCACATCTCGAAGCGAGTTCACTGAACTTCTTCCGATCCAGAGTTCCTCCTCCTCTTCGCTGAGCATTTTGTTTTCGAGTAAGGCTGCCAACTCCACAGAGTTGCTCTCATTGGTGATCTTGTCCCGAAGATCTTTATTTTTCTTGTGACGCATCCAGGTTGGTCTCTGCTGTGAACACATCCCGTTGACTGCAACGTGTAGAGACATTGTATCGAGGAAAAAATTGCGAGTCTGGCTCATGTCGTATTCTTCAAGCACGCGAGCTCTATCATAGCCGATGTTATGTCCCACAATGATACGTGACTTTGATGGGTCTCCGAGAGGTACCAGTTGAATCTCATTCTCCGTCTCGCCCAGCAGCCAAGGCGAAATCCACGCATACCAAGCCGTAGGACTAACTGCGCAAGCCATGACCGCAAAAGAATGTACTTTGTACAGTACTTCGGTGTCGAAGGTCAGAATCGATTCGTTGGGTGCATCCACGGCTTCCCAGGAGCCGTCGGAATTATATTTCGTCCATCCGCTGCGGTTCACCCATTTGCGTGGCTTTTCTGGCGAGTTGACAGTAATATATTCCTTTGCAAGCGACAGGTACGGGTCTGAGCAATCCATTCCTAGCTTGAAAAAGTGTTCATCTAGCGATTGTCCTTGGAGGGTTGGCATATCGAAGGCAACGGGCTCGGTGGCATCCTGGGATTTTCCAAGCAAATCATGCCTGGATAGATGTTCTTTTGCTAAAGCGACAAGTTTTGGGTCGGGAGGATCTGATTTCGTGGGGAATACTTGAGAATATACATGGTCGCTCAGCTGTTGAACTCCAATCTCGTTAAACCTAGCCAGAGCAGGGACTGCGCCATTAGTACTTAATTCCTGACACATTTATAGATCCGAGCTATGAGTTACCGGAAAGTGAGCCCTGATCCGCGCTCTTCCTACCAGACTCATTGGTGGTTGATTGAGTAGCGAGGTATCTTGATATTTGTACTGTCCCTTTGCGAGGGATGCGAGACGAGCGCAATCTCTGCGAGAAAAAGATAGCTGCATCCCTGCGACAGGGAGCGCAGGGGATACTCCAGAGCATGATGTCAAGCGGATAAAGTGATATAGATCAGTCCATGGTATGACGATATAAGATGTCGCAGCCGATGCTGCGCAATGAAGAGTGCGACCGAGCTTTGGGGATTGGAATCTTTTGGCTCACAAGGAGGGCCGGGCGATCGTCTTTTCTTTCCTATTGGGCTATTTCGGCGTCATGATGAGAAATACTGGAATATCGATGTTCCGTGACTTCGACCGCCTTCCTATCAAAGGTAGCAACCGCTTATCGCCAACCGCGATAAGATCAGTGGCAGCAGATCTTCTCCGCCACGCTTGACTGAGACGATTCAGTCTGCCTTCACTCTCTTGATTTGTTTTCTAGAAACTAAAGTCTTGACCATGGATATCCGCCTTTACTCCTTAGACTCGTCACCAACAAGCCCAAGTGACCATCCGACGGAGTTCCCAGACCCCAAGCGACGCCGCCTAGCCCCTCCCTTCCAGCTTGACGGACAGTCAAGTGAGGCGGCATCTATCGACTTGACCGAGACCGAGGAGATGTCGGAAATCTCGAAAACACAGGCGAAGCAGCGGGCAGATGCCATTCTCGCACAGCAGTCACTTGAGAATAATGCTGAATCAATCTTTGCTGCTTACAAGTGCCCCGTGTGTATGGACACTCCCGTAGATGCTACCAGCACTGTGTGTGGTATGGCCTTGGATTCCAGTGTCAACTCCAGATTGGCGGGGGCGAACGCTTACAATTCAATCTAACTTTGCATAGGACATCTTTTTTGTCACAAATGCATCACCGATACCCTAAAGTTCAGCGAAGAACGGTCAGACTCTACTAGTAAATCGCCGAAAGGCACATGCCCGGTGTGCCGGAAGCCTTTGTCACGAAACGACGTCGCAGGTCCGAAACGACATTTAATACCTCTGCAGATAAAGCTGCTGCGGCGTAAGAGAAACACAGGGAACACTTCGGCTGCATGAGGGAGCTTTTGCTCGGCGAGTGACCAGGGCGGAGTATGAAACTCCCGGCATGTTCTCAGGGCGGAGGATCATACTGCGCAGACCTTGCGATCTCGCCACCGAACTTGATAATGAATGCTCCCTGACGACTACCGATTTTACTCCGTTACGACATGTCATGGTGCATTGGGCGAGGGCTGCCGTGGCTGTACATAGTAGCGGCGACCATAGCCTTCGGACATCATAGTGGCCCAGAGTAGGGCGATTGGAGCCTCTCTCACAACACACAATGGTGATCTCGCTACATTTCGCTGTTGCAACGAGACCTACAAGTGGGATTTGGGCTTTCGCAATGTCGTCGAGTGTGCAAGACGTTCAGGCAGGAGTCTCGAAGATGAGCACTATGATTCTGGCCCACACAACGCAAGAGAGGCCCCTCGTTAGACCATCGAGGAGACTGGAATCGCACTGGAACCTTTCGTTGTTTTCTAGCGGGTTGGCAAGTGGTGGAACATTACAGCACAGAAAGAAGCCAAGAGATATGCTCACTGTAGCCAAGAGAGATTGCATGAACCTTGCAAAGTTTAAATCTCTGATTAGTTGACGTTGACGAACTATGCTTCCTTACCTATTCTCCTTAGTCCTCTTCTTACTATAGTCCGAACTGACTTCACTGTAATACTGAGTGTTTAAATTAAGCCTGAAGAATGTATCGTCCGCGGAATGGCATGACCGAGTCGACGTCATTTCCCCGCGGTGATGCGGCATCCCCTTTACGGGCGGCATCTTCGTGCAAATGCCCCGTGCACCTGCCGCACACCATCACTACAAATCCTACAAATCTCCGAGATTTCCAGGCTTTGAAGGATTCCGACAACCATCATCTCAGGCTGATCAACTTATGGCATACTCTGTTCTCTGTGTCTCAAAACTACCCTGGATGTTGAATCCATGTTCAATGCAGAACTTCTCCACTGACCCAAGCCCACGCAGCCAGGCCGTAATCTGGATGCCATGAGTGTCCATTCCTTTGACCATGCGCAGACCGCAGAATTACCATCCACCTCTCACCAGGTAGAAGACATCGAAGCCAACCCACGTCCTCAGGATCCACCGATCTCGCCAACCACGCGGGCGCCCCCGTCTCCGGACGCGTTTACCACGGCTGCGAGGCTCAACTCGCGGGACACTGCCAGGATTCGCAGGCGACGTTCGACCACCGCGCGCTCATACTATCGTGAAGATGGCCCCCATGACCAGAACTGGCAGCCTGGTGAGGAGCCGGGCATCGATCCAAATCAACCGCTGCCGGCCCACAATGCCGAGTGGATGGCTGCAACTGCCGCCGACCTGTACAAACGCTGTGAGATCTCCGTTGTGGACTTTTCGCAACACGAGATGCGCCAATACATCCTCGACAACGATACTCTAGAAGCTTTTCTTGCGCGCGAGAGGGAGCCCTGGGTGCAGTGTCGGTGGATCAACGTGAATGGGCTGAGCTGGGATGTGATTCGAATTCTCGGCAACCACAAATGCCTGCATCGGCTTGCCATCGAGGATCTGATCAACGAGACTAACCGCACGAAAGTGGACTGGTACTCGGATCATGCGTACATCGTTCTAAAGCTGCAGAAGTTGATCAAGCTCAAAGATGATGAGGAGGATAGTGATTCGGATGATAGCAGCGACGGCGGACACGGCCCATGGACGAACGATCGCAAGAGCTCCACGGCCAGCACAATTTCACTGAAACGGCCCACTAAACGCACAGTGATCCTGGAGGCTTTGAAGGATATCTTTCGATCTAAGTCAACCGCTCGAGATGGTACAGGTAGACGTACTTCCAGTGGGCTAGGCAAGGCTGCCTCCAAAGTGTCCGGCCTGAGTGACCTGGAGAATGAACTCCCACCTCGCAGCATTCAGCGGCTCCGTGGCGGCCCAAACGAAGAGCGTATCGCCTTCATGGAGCGTCACGCCATCCTGGCTGCGAAGCGGTTGTGTGTTATTCTCGAACAGGTGTCTATTTTCCTTCACTCAGACAATACCGTGACGTCGTTCTTCGAGAACAGTGCAGACGATATCGAAGCCCCGATTGTGAGGCGACTCAGCTCCCCGGAGACTATCTTACGTCAGTCGTGCGACGCTAGTATGATTGTGCAGGCGATACTAGACGCTATCATTGACCTTGCCATACCTGTGACGACCGCCTACCAGGATGCCATAGGTGACCTGGAACTGGAAGTCCTGACCGACCCTGACGTTGACCAGTCTAAGAGTCTCTACGTCCTCACATCTGAGATTGCTATTCTGCGGAACTTCATGCAGCCCATCGCTACGATAATAAACGCACTGCGAGACCACCGTTCGGAACCTATTCATACGCCTGGCCTAGGAGCGTTCAAGAACCTTGGTACGAGTAGCCCTGCAGGCGACGGGACGCCATTCATCGGGACCGCCACGCCAAATCTGAAAAGCCTAGGTGGTTCGAGCGTATCGATTAGTCCTCTATGCCACACCTATCTGGGTGATGCACTGGATCACTGTATCACGATTGTCGAAGGCTACGACCAAATGCGAAGGGCTGCCGATAACATGATTGATCTAATCTTCAACACCATCGGTGAGTTTTGACACACGGCGTTGGGTTTGAGCGCGAGCTAATATTTTGCAGGTGCATATCAGAACGAGAGCATGAAGCAACTCACATTGGTGACGTGTTTCTACCTCCCTCTGACTTTCTTGACGGTATGTTAGAGCAAGTGGCTGCCACGAGGTTTTCTTTACTGATCCCATCCTGTAGGGCTACTTCGGAATGAACTTTGATGACTTCTCTGGCATTCATCACAGCGATTCGTGCGTTCATCCAGTTCAAAATTCCCCTAACCTCGACACTAACGTCAACGCCTAGATATTTCTGGATGATCGCCGTTCCGTTCGTTTTTGCGACCACCATGTTTCTGATGTAAGATTGTCTCTTCCCTGATCTCCCCAAGAGCAATACTAATGGCGTCTCCAGGCGCGACAAACTCCAGCGCTACGTGGTTTCGCTCGCGCAGAAACGACTCATCACCAGCTCCAGAAAGAGGCGACAGAGGAAGAAGGCCACGGAAAAGACCTGACCCCTTGGCATTAGAGTTAAATTCTTCCATTTTGTTGCTCGGATACCCATGATGCAACTAGAATAAATACGTTGCAAAGATTCCTTAATTGTATAGATGAACCCCAGGTGTTACATAGCATGGCCCAACATCATCAAGCTCACACGATTACGTCCGGGGCAGTAAATGTTGCGAGACAAACAATGATAGTACATATATTACATAGACTACCTGTCAGGACCTGACTCACGGCTGTACGATCCGATCCCATCACAACGCCTTGCGCTTGAAAGCCCAGTAAGCCTTCCAGGGCAACGTCCAATCCGAGCGCAGCAGCTCCGGGCGGAAGATGTCGAAGTCGAAACTCTCGAGCCGGGCCAACCACAGCCGCGTGGGGATGGCCGGCATCAAGACGCCGAACGCGCGGTTGACCTCCTCCAAGGGCGTCTCCGCCCGCTGCTGCTGGGTGTGGGTGTGCTCATACGTATGGCCCTCCTCGCCCTCGTGCTCGAACTCATGCCCCACATCCTGGCCGGCGCGGAGGTTGCTCAACATCTGCTGCGCGGTAATGAGGTGGTCGTTCGCCCGCGTCGCGACCTTGAAAACCGCATCGCGCAGGCCCGGTGCCTCCGCTCCCTGCCGGAACACGTCCTCCTCGCGCAACCCAGCCTGGGCCATAACATCCAGCGGCAGCATCACGGCGCCCTGCTTATTGTTATACTGCCCGACCCCGGCGCCAGGGTTCTGCTGTTGCTGCTGTTGCTGCTGCTGCTGCGGAAACGCGACGAGCGGCAAGCCGCGCAGCACGGCGGCGATGCCGACGGCCTTGCCGACGTGGGAGGCCAGATGGTCGGCGGTGACGGAGGCCATGGGCAGCGCGGACAGGGTCAGGTAGAAGAGGGTGGAGTAGGTGTTCTCGGCGTAGGTTTCGAGCGCGGCGAGGGTCGGGTACGGGTCGTTGGTGAGGGTCTGCTCGCGCGCGTTGATCAGCCGGGTCAGCCAGCCTTTGCTGATGCGCGCGGTGCCGCCGGTGCGGGTGTGCAGCTCCTCGATCGCCGCCGCCAGCAGGATCGCGATCGGCTCTTTCGGGGGACGGCCCGCCAGCGTCTTGGTCACGGCGTCGCGCCAGTACTGCAGCCGCATCAGGCCGATCGTGTGCGACGAGGTCGTGTCCGGGATCAGCGAGAGGGAGACGTTGAGGGCGCGCAGCGCGAAGTACATCGGCCGCGCATGCTGCGGGATGAAGGTGTGCAGGAGGTAGGCTGGGCTATCGTACTTTCTGTTTGTAATAACAACACAGGGGTTATTAGATGAGAGCTAGGCTGGGAAGCGGAGCTTTTCGTACTGTAGGAGGTTTGAGCAGTAGGCTTGAGCAGCTTGGACTTCGGCTTCCGCTGCGGGTGATCGACCCTGGAAGTGGCGCTTGTGAGGGCGCTGTGGTCGCGTGCGAGCCAGAGACCGGCGGCATAGCTGCTCGCTTGTGCGACATGGCTGGATGAATTTGTTGGAGAGAGACATTGCTGGCTGGGACGGTGCGGGTGGAGGAGGGTGGGGATTTTTGGTTAGATGAGGTTATTGCGGAGGTCGTTTATCGCTCCCGTGGCACATTGCATATAACTATGTGACTGTTCCTTCGCAGGCGTGGTCAGTTCGAAGTCCAATTGGAAGCCGATAAGAATAGATAGCATCACCTACACGTCAATTGAGGCTCATTGTCAGTTCTTCTGGTCAGGCGAATGTCGTTCAGTCCGAGGTTAAGCTTAAGCTGAAGCAAGCCGATTTAGTCCAAATTTTATTGGGCGAAGCGGGTGGAACACGAAATGACGTCGGGCCGACCTGCAAATCGCGTCTCGGCGCGTCTCATTCTTTCTGCTTAAGTGGATTTTCGCCCCAGGCTCGTTGGAAAAAAACCCCCCAAATAGCAACATTCAGGGGGAGATGATTGACGCAGGATGCATTTTCAGGATGCCGATGGACGACCTTTGAAGAAGCGACGGTTTTTCGCCGACGATGAGGGTGTTTCGCCTCCTCACTCAGCCAGCGATGGTCTCACTGCTGCGGACTCTGAAGTACCGGCTTCGACCCTGTTGAAGGACTCTAACGAGGAGTCCCTTGCTCAGAACACCCAAGATGCTGACTTGACCTCGTCACACTCACCTATCGGCTTACCAGACGCCAACGCAGTCCCTCATGAGGACGCTTCTCCCGCGAAGCACGACTTGCCACCGTCCCATCTGGACGCAGAAATCCTAGAGCGACAGAGCGTTGACGACGGGTTTGATACGGCCACCTTCCTTGCCATAGTTGGACAAGACGTCCCTCAACACACCCTCATCAAAATCCGCAAAGCAGCCGGTGGTGACCTCGAACGGGCCGTGAACATTTTCTTCGATGGATCCTGGAAAAGCCCTCCGACTGCCACCCTGAGCCAGACCACACTCCTACCCCGCGAGCGAACCCTCCCCGCGCAACCATCTCCTCCCACAACCCGTACACCACCAGTCTCCTCGAACGGGACACACATCACAGATAAAGCCAGTTCACGAGTGAAGTCACAACCGCAGCTGAGATACATCGGCGCATTCGGCGTCGGGGCGTGGGCTACGAGGAGTGGCGTGGGGCTCGTCAAGCATGGAGAGCATGTCAATATCGAGCGCGCGCGGTCTCAACCCGCTGCGAAACGGGGTCGCACGGGCAAAATGATCAGCAACCAGAAGGGCGATGTCCTCACACGGTTCACCACGAAATCCGGCCAGGAGATCGGGCGTCTGCCTCGGGAAACGGCCGAATGGGTATCGACGCTGATCGACCAAAAGGTTTGCAAGCTCGAGGGGGTCTGCGTCTTCGCGCCGGACAGGATCCGCGTGAACGATACGATTTATCTGCAGCTGTGGTGCTATCTGCGCATCGAAGCGTTTCAACCTCAGATCCTCGATGACACCACTGACGACAACAGGTCGACCACTATATTCGAGGAGAAGGAAAGCGTCGAAGAGAAGAAATTGCGGCTCCGTCAGGTTGCGCTGGTGAAGCTCTTCGATGAGATCGGTCTCCAACCGACTTCCATCAACGATGTGACCCGGAAGCATAAAAAAGAGGGATTGCTGCGCGCAGCAGAGATGGCCGATCAGTATGACCGGGTCAAAAAAGAGAACCAGTCGAACAACGACTCATCGGGAGAGGAAGAAACCCCGGAGCTGGAAGAGGACCAGCTTGATACGCTGTACAAGAAGGCTCAGTCGTTCGACTTCAGTATGCCAGAAGCGCATCCTCCGGCCACGTTTACGATGGACCTGCGGAAGTATCAGCGACAAGCACTGTACTGGATGCTGGCGAAGGAAAAGAACAAGGAGTCCGCAAGGGAAGAGTCTCTGCATCCTCTGTGGGAAGAATATTCATGGCCGACGAAAGATGTGGATGACAAGGAGTTGCCTGCGGTGGATGGAGTGGACCATTTCTACGTCAATCCGTACTCTGGGATGCTGACCCTCGAATTTCCCAAGCAGGAGCAACATTGTCTCGGTGGGATCTTGGCTGATGAGATGGGTCTGGGTAAGACCATCGAGATGCTAAGTCTGGTCCATGCTCATAGGAATGAGCCCCAGAGTTCTGGCGGCTTGGTGAGGCTTCCACAGGCCTCTGCGGGCAGGGTTTTTGCCCCTTATACGACGCTAGTCATTGCACCAACATCACTGCTTGCGCAGTGGGAGAGTGAATCATTGAAAGCTTCTCAGCCCGGGTCGATGAGAGTCCTGATGTACTATGGGACGGAAAAGAATGTTAACCTCAGAGATTTGTGTGCTGCAGGCAATGCCGCTGCGCCCAACGTGATCATCACGAGTTACGGAGTCGTACTCGCAGAGCACCGTCACCATACGTCCACCGTCCTGTCTCAAATGGGCTCGGGCGGCTTGTTCTCTCTGGACTTCTTTCGGATCATCATCGACGAAGCTCATATGATCAAGAATCGTCAGTCCAAATCCGCAAAGGCGTGCTACGACCTGAGCGCAAGTCATCGATGGGTCCTCACCGGCACACCGATCGTCAACCGGTTGGAGGATCTGTTCAGTCTGGTGCGGTTCCTGAAGGTCGAGCCCTGGAACAACTTTTCCTTCTGGAAAACATTCATCACCGTGCCATTTGAGTCGAAAGACTACGTGCGCGCGTTGAATGTCGTACAAACAGTGCTTGAGCCGCTGGTCCTCCGTCGGACCAAGACCATGAAGACACCTGAGGGTGAGCCCCTGGTACCGCTGCCACGGAGAACGATTCAGATCGAAGAGGTCGAGCTTCCGGAGCAAGAGCGTGAGATCTACGACCTAATCTACACCCGCGCTAAGCAGACCTTCAACAGCAATGTTGAAGCCGGCACCCTACTGAAGTCGTACTCGACAATTTTCGCACAGATCCTCCGTCTCCGTCAGACATGTTGTCACCCCATCCTCACGCGCAACAAGTCGATTGTGGCCGACGAGGAAGACGCCGCCGCCGCCGCCGATGGAGCCAGTGATCTCAAGGACGACATGGACCTACAAGAGCTGATCGACCGCTTCAAAGCCACCACCGAAGCAGCAGGCACCGAGCAGGCCCAAGACTCTCAAGCCAGATTCACCTCGCACGCACTGCGACAGATCCAAACCGAGTCCAGCGGGGAGTGTCCGATCTGCTCTGAAGAGCCCATGATCGATCCCGCCGTGACGGCATGCTGGCACAGTGCGTGCAAGAAATGTCTCGAAGACTATATCCGCCACCAGACGGACAAAGGCGTACCACCGCGTTGCTTCTCCTGCCGCGCGCCGGTCACCTCCAAAGACATCTTCGAGGTAATTCGGCACCCGTCCCAGTCGCAGTCCCCGGTGTCCACGCCCACGACCGAAGAAACAGATTTATACAACAGCACGCCGCCGCTCGGCTCGCAAGCACCGCCGCCACCACCACCACGCATCTCCCTCCGCCGCATCAACCCTCTTTCCCCATCCGCACACACCTCCGCCAAGATCCACTCCCTCCTCAACCACATCACGCGCCTCCCCGCCAACAACAAAGCGGTCGTCTTCTCCCAGTTCACCAGTTTCCTGGATCTCATCTCCCCGCAACTGACGCGAGCCGGGATCCCGCACGTGCGGCTGGACGGCACGATGCCGCAGAAAGCCCGCGCCGAGACCCTGGCGCAGTTCAACCAGACCGAAACGTTTCTGTCTGAGGAAGACGACGTCGCGGACGAGGCAGACATACTTCTCGACAGCGCCAAACCCGGGCGAAACCCCAGACCTTCGGCTTCATCATCCACCCCCAACCCCCGCGTGCTCCTGATCAGCCTCCGCGCCGGCGGCGTGGGCCTCAACCTCACCGTCGCCAACCACGTGTTCATGATGGACCCGTGGTGGAGCTTCGCGATCGAGGCGCAGGCGATCGACCGCGTGCACCGCATGGGCCAGCTGCGGGACGTCTCGGTCACGCGGTTCGTGGTCAAGGACTCGATCGAGGGCCGGATGCTGCGGGTGCAGGAGCGGAAGATGAACATCGCGGGCTCGTTGGGCTTGCGGGTCGGCGGAGATGGGTCCGAGGATGAGAAGAAGAAGGAGCGGATTGAGGAGTTGCGGTTGTTGTTCGAGTAGGTGGGCGTAAGTGCCTGGGCACGTGAGTGCCCTGGTGCTGGTGCTGGTGCTGGTGCTGGTGCTGGTGCTGGTGCTGGTGCTGGTGCTGGTGCTGGTGTGGTGCTGGTGCTGGTGCTGGTGCTTGAGGGAGACGAAGTGGAGGAACAGTAGGGTAGGAGTTGTACATGATACCATTGCATTTTCGGGCTTGTTGGATAGGATCGGTGTAGACTAATGTCACTATGCATACTTCAATGAGTTTATTGATCATAGGCTGATTCACATCTAAATTCTCTTATTCGACTACCAACAAAAAATAAACTGCATCCCATCCACAAACAAGCCCATACTAATACAAATCCAAACCCAAACGCCTCAAATCCCCACCCATCAAACATTCAACTAAGCAGTAGCAGGACATGATATCATACGCAGCCCCCATCTCCATCTCCATCCTCACCAACCTTTCTGTCCCCAACACTAAGAATTTCTACTTACTTCCCATGATGCAGCACCTTCCCCACCTTCTCCTTCAAATGCGCCATCTTGCCCTGCCCATGGCCCTTCCCGTGCTTCTCGGCCTCGTCCGCTGCTCCGGTTCCAGCTCCAGCATCTATACACAAGTCAGTAACACCACTCCCAGTCTTGCAATCGAAAGATACGATACGCACCAGACTTCGCAGGACCCCCCTTCGAGCCCAGCCGCTTCTCGAACTCGAACGGCTCGCGCGGCGCCGGGGTCTGCGGGCCCTTGAGCGCCTCCTCGCTGACTTTGGTGTTGCCGCGGGGCAGCGTGTCGGTCGCTGTTGCTGTCGCTGTCTCTGTCTCGGTTTCGTGGTGCTTTTGCGCTGTGGGAGATGTGGTCGAGTCGCGAGCTTCCTTGGTTTCGTTGGTGGGGCCGACGGATTCGGTGTCTGATGCTGCTGCATCTGCTGCACCTGCTGCGCTGGTGGGTTGTGTGGCTGGAGTTGTGGTGGTGGTGGTGGTGGTGGGTTTGAGCTGCTGCTGCTGGGCTTGAGATGTGGAGGTGGCGGTGGAGGTGGAGGGTTTCGCCTTGGATGAACTATAAGCCTTGTCGTCGGCGGAGATGCTGGAGTCAGGGATGGTCGCGGGCGTGTCTCGGGTCTGGAGGGCGCCTGTGCCTGTGCCGGTGCTGCCGCCGGCTGTGATGGGGGTAGCGCCAGCAGCAGCACCAGTGGAAGAGGATTTCTGCTCAGGCCCCATACCCGCCGGGGCAGGGAGTCCCCTATTCTCGTGCAGGATCTCATCCTTCTCCTTCTCCTTCTCCCGGATAGCGAGCGTCTCTCCAGCTCCAGCTGCAGCTGCAGGCCCAGCCCCAGCCCCAGCCCCAGACACCCCAACATAGGAAGGAACCTGACCCTTTGACGTCGTAGCAGGCAAACTGCCCCTCTGCTCCGACACCCCACCGGTACTCGACATCTGCGTCTTCCCCGCCGGCAACCCCACCCCCGCCCCAGATGCAGCCAGCTGCTTCGCGCCATGCGACCCGCTACTCGGCGCGCCGGCCGCCTCAGCAGCAGCCGTAGGCGCGGCGGCGGTCAACGGGTCGGGGGTCTCCATTTTCTTTGGGGGTTGCTGCTGCTGCTGCTGCTGCAGGGGCTCGTCGACGATGACGCTCTTCAGAGCCACGTCGGCGTTGCTGGGCGACTTGGGGTTCTTGGCGTGGTCGTGGGCGGAGGTCCCCGTGACGGAGACGAGGGGCTCGGGGATCACGGCGGTGTTGGCGTTTGTGCGGGGGGCGCCGGGTTGGTCTTTTGCCTTGGGGTTAGTTCTTGCGTGTATTGAGCACCCAGGGGGGGGGGGAAGGATGATTATGGCACACGGGATGCGTGGGCGGAATTTCCTGCTGTGTCTGGTCAAGTGGGACTAAACTCACCATCACGGTTCCCGCCATCGTACGGATCAGTCGCTGTGCCCTTTCCCTGGATTCCGGACAGGGGCTCGTCGCCGTGCGGTTGGAGCTGTTGCTTTTGCTGTTCGCCGGGTTGGAACTCGTTCCAGAGGGCGGTGGTGGCGTTGTTGAAGGTGCGGTTGAGAGTCTCCATTTTGGGTACAGTACGCTTCTTTCTAGATGGGAGTGGAAGTCATGTAAATTGGATTGGTAGTTGAGAAATGTGTGTGTGTGTGTGTGGGTGTGAGATGCTTTGTGTGACCGAAGTGAAGTATAAGCTGGCGGTAGGACTCAGTATAAAGTAACAGTAGCTGAAAGTGGAACTACCACCTCTCAAACCTCAGCTCAATTAAATCCGGGGGGTTTTAAACGTCCGACCACCCCATTCAGCACCGCTCCAGGTTGGTACGTCAGTGGCTCGACGACAGCTGGGTGGCCAGTCGACTTCACTTTGTCTACTACGTACCGCAGATCATCGGCCGCGATGTCATCACTCCCCTCTGACGTCATCCAATGTCCTTCTCACGTGGGGAGGTGAACCGTGGCCAACTGGTCAATATCCGGACAACCACCCAGAAATTGGAGATAAGGTGGAGGACGACAAAGTCAATTGCAGAAGTAAATTGGAGCTATGAGTATCACGGCGGGCGAAGAATGTGTCATCTCACCCACATTCTTGGCTCATGTGGAAGCTATGAGTACTTTTGGGAACCACCCAGCCAGATCAACCGCCAACCGCCCCCAGTCAAAACAAGAAAACAGCCCGAACTAACCCGAACAATGCATTTAAAACACCTTTATTTATCAAGGAAGCGAATCAAAATGCATTTATGAGAAAAAAAAAGCCCAGCGTCGCTGCAAGGGCTCCATCCACTCGGCCACTCCAACGGTCGTGGCGAATTCCGTCGCAAGACCGCCGATATTCCCGAGCTGATATACACGCTGAGATCATGTCGGGTTGCTCGCGTCCCCTGCGCTTTTAGCTTCGGGGTTCAGAGGGTTCTTGGGATCATAGCCAACGCTCTTGACAATTCCCAGACCCTTGGTCTTTCCCTCACGGAAAAGCACCCGATCTCCCGGAGCGAGGAACTCGGGGCGCTGGACAAACCGGAACGCAACCAACGCACGGTCTCCAGTCCGAATAAATGGACGATCAATGTCGATGACGGAACAGGTCTGACTCACGGCGCCGACGTGCAGCATCGCCTGATAACGTGGCTTGATGGTCGTGGCGTGGGAGAGGATAAGCACTGCATCACATCAGTAACGGCACAGCTTGACGAAAAGATGTAGACCCCCAACATACCTTCTGCAACAAATTCCCGGTAGACCTTCGGGGCCTGCTCCAATTTCTTGAGAACCACCATGCCCTTGCGGACTTCCTTTCTCCGGACGCGCTTCAGAGCGAACGAGCCGGACTGGCCGGCGAAGCAAGCATTCACCGGGATTCGCTTGCGCTCAATGGACTTGATCGTCGTCGTAGTGAACTGACCAAGCGAGTCGGGCCCGACCAGTACGGTGTCACCCGCATGGATCACCCCCGACTTGGCCACCCCAGACACGACCGTACCCACGTGGGGAACCGAGAAGGTGTCGTTGATCAAGAACTCGAACGGCGCATCAACATTGTAGTGACCCCGGTGGGGGAGAATGTTCAAGAAGGTCCGGACGAGGTCGAGGTTCTCTCCAGTCACGTTAGACACCTGGAAGATAGGACATATCCGCTGGCTGACAAACTGCGTCGCTGTGTTGATGGTCTCCTCCATGTCCTTGATGAACACCGGAATCTTGCGCGCGCCCGGCGACTTCAGGATCTTGCTGAGCTGGGACAGCGTCTCCTGGAGAATCTGGGGCGGGCAGATATCGATCTTGGTGACGATGACCATGACCGGCACGTTGAGAGCCAGAGCAATGCCCAGATGCTCTTTGCTCATACCGATCAGCCCGTTGTTCGCGGCGACCATCAGAAGACAGTAGTTGGGGCTGCTGCTCAGCATGCCAAAGACCGTCGTCCGCAGGTACCGCTCGTGGCCCGCCAGATCGGAGAAGCCAATCACTTTCGCGGAGCGCTTCCCGATCTCCTCCCACGAGAGCTTGCGGCCCTGGGAGCTGCTGACGATATCGCCGCGACTGTCGAACCCCATGATCTCCATGCCCACGGAGCTGGTCCGGCCGCTCTCGACCTCATGCTTGTGGCGGAACAGGTTGAGCCGGGCCTTGCCGCGCCCATCGTCCAGGTTCCCCTTCACGAGGACCCCGAGCATGGTACTCTTGCCGGCATCGACGTTGCCCACCACCGCCACGCGGATCTCCGCCATCTCCTCCACGGTGCCCGCCGGCTGCCGGATCAGGAGTTTCCCCCACGAGCCCTTGGTCCGCTCGTTCTTGACGCGCGACTCCTCGGGCCCGCCGACATTGTAGGTGACCAAGACCCGGCAGTGCGCGGGGAGCGTGTCCGCGGCCTCGCGCAGGCGCCGGATGGCCGTGTGCCACTGCGCCAGGTCGAACTGCATCGACTCGCCGCCGTCCTCGAGGCCCAGGTCGAAAAGCGTCTCGCCGTGACCCTCGTCGATCCGGGACTGCAGCAGGCTCGCCAGCACCTGCAGGTCGTCGTCGGGCTGCTCGCCGGTGCCGAGAAGGACCTCCTTCAGCTTGACGGTCTTGGGCGTGTCGCTCAATGCCAGCTGGTCGAGAATGTCCAGCTCGGCGTGATCCTCGTGGATGCGAGACACGCTGGCCGTCTCGTATCCACTGTCGCTGGGCACAGGCGGGGCCGAGCGCTGGGCCTGCTGCTTCTCGGCGTATTCGGCGAACTCGCTGAGTGCCTGCGCAGGAGACGGGGCTTAGTGTGAGACAGAAGAAAGAGCAGGGGGCTGGGGAATTGCGCGGAAACTGCACAAAACAACGCACGATTTCGCCTCTCCGTCGCTCCTCCAGGGTGAGTTTCGGTCCCGTCGGTGGCATGGTTGTAGGTTTTCCCTTTTTCTTTTTCGTCGCTAGAATAAAGATAAGAAAGCTATGTTGGGAAGAATGAATCAAATACGTGTGTGTCTATCTGCAGCTAAAATGCGAATTGTTGTTTCGGTCGGATGGAACGGACAAGGTTCGCCTCTGGCGCACTCAAACACCTATTCGAGTGATCATAATTCCCGTCTGAATAGCTAGGTGGAAGAGCGTCGAAGGACTGGGCCAGTAGTTATCGAGGAGTAAATGATAAGGATGACCGATGGGAAGAGGACACAATAGGAAGAATAGGGTGTTTGATAGAAGCTAGGTAGATCGAGAGAGGTGAAGGGGAAAGAGGGTGATGGAGATGGACGGGAGGCCCGGGGAAAGCTTTATCGATAATCGGCCACCGACGGAGTGCGAGTCATCGCGCCGCCCGCCTCGTGCGGCTGTCTTGACTCATCCCCCACTCTCATCACTAACTACTACTCATACCTGACTGCAGTCGAGTCATAAGAATAGAGAAGAAATCATTAGAAGCATTCCAGCTGACAGGTGCATGTGTACATTTGGATTCTTTTGCTTTCAGCACAATTACCACATACTAAAACTTAAAGTTGCATGCCAGGGCAGATGCCAGAACTTGTCCTCCTGAATAGTGGCGGCTGCTGCTGCTGCAGTGCTGCATGGCATGATGCTCTTCATCCCATCCTGCCCTGTCCTGATCTGAAACACGACCTTTTCCCACCTCTATCTACCATCTGCCCAGAATATACGTGTATAGTGCATTGCTTGCAATTAGAGTTCTACGTCTGGGAACCCTGTAGCATCGCCTGGTAGTTCGTGGTCTCATACTGATCCGTGGCCGACATGGGGTAGCAGCGAGAAGACGTATACGCTGCATGGCCTTCCCAGCCCTCCGATCAGATCCATTGGTCCTTTTGTCTTCTCGGAAATTTCATCTCATCATGCTTGAGGGGAGATCAGAACAACCGAATCGCCTATGAGCAGGAACGTTAGTCGAAACGGCGCGCGCAAAAACTGTGTAGCCGACGTCATCGGGGAGAGAAGAGTGTGTGTATATGTGTGGAACGCACCTCGAACGAAAAGCATTTCCTCCTGCTTCTTGATCGTCTAGACAGAAGAGATGCGAAAATGAGTTAGCCTGCGATCGCAACAATATGGCCAGCAGCTAGACACCGTGTCGGGCCCTGCAGGCAGTGGGGAGCGGACGTACTCGGATCGTCTCTTGTTCGTTCTCGTCTTCCTCGACCACGTAGATGGTTTCCTCCACATCACCCAGGACTAGGTTGCAGTGGCTATCGTAGGCCTATCGCAAGCGCGAAATTGATACAAATTAGTCGCCTCGAATTGGCCTTCCTAAGCACAATACGGGGAGGACCTACATGGAGACGGCCCTTGAGCTCACGGTCACCGCGCAACTTCACAAAGACAATCTCATCGAGCGACAGGCGCACCAGGTCGAGGGGTTCGGACACCGACGAAGTGCCCGCATCCTCAGTGTCGGCCATATCGAGGGAGGAGGTGGAGGAGGGATTGGGGGCGGGAGGATTGCGAAAGAGGGGAGGGAGGGGAGAGACGAAATGAGTGAACGCAAGCTAAAGGTCGGGAGGCGTCCAGTCAAGATTCAAGCAATCAATGAAAGAGCTGCAGCCAGGGGGGGGGGGGGGGAGAGAGGGATTGGGCGACTGTGCGACTCGCTGTCAAAGTGTCACCCGCGGGAACATGAATGATCGTTGAGTGGATGGATGGATGTTTGAAAGAAAGAGACTGGCAGGGATTCTTTCCAGCTTCCCGCCAAGACCACAACAACCGCCGACTCCTCAGTTTACTCCGCAACAGTTGATTGAATAAATGAATTATGAATATTGGCTGACCTGCCACCCCCTCTTCTCATTTCTTTCCCCGGAATCTGACCCCATGCTTTATCACAGCCATTCTCCTTTCTTGACAGTTTTCAAGCGCGATGTTGCGATTTCTACAACCAAGTGATCGTCTGTCTTGCACTCGCTTGGGGGTCTTGTCCTCTTATCGTCCTTCCCGGCCAACCAAGCTTCGCTATCCGTCTCCACTTCTCATAGTTCGGAATCCTACGAGCCCGTCGAGATCGGTGAGAGTCTGGACTAGGCCGCCGACCAAAAAGAAATTAAAGCCAATTGTCAAGGAAAACTGCTTGGACAAGTACGACTACCGCCACAATGGGATAAAAAGTTCGACGGATTTGCTGGACTTCGACAGTCCCCCAGAGAAACAACGCGATGATCCACTACGAGACACCTTGCAAACGGAGTTCATCTCGATTCTTCAAAGCGGCCAACCGGACTTGGTGATGAATGCGCTCACTGACCCTCGATTCAGCAGCCTGGTAGGAGCTATGCCAGAAACCACCTTCGTTGAGGCCTTCCTGCTTCTCTCTCCAGCGTACTTCATCGAGCCCCATCGAGACATTATCCGAGCGCTCCACCCAACCGCGGAACGGAGCATGAATATCAAGCCATTGCAGGAAATCTTCGACGAATTCGCCAGCAAGCTCGCACAAATAATTCGTCTCAGGGTTTCCACAGGCCTGGCGGAGTTCACCCACTTGCTCGCTTGCGCAGCCGCCATGGGCGATGCTCAGATGGCACGCAGCGCATGGCAGGCCATGCAAGATCGTAATGTGGAGCCAGATACCCAGTGTTATAATCATCTCATGGAGGCCTTGATCTGGGACGAGACGTTTACCGGGTTGAGAAAATACCGCCTGAGAGTGACCCGTTTCTCATATAAGATGCGAAAAAATGCGCCCATCGATTCAGGCTGGTCGGGATACGGCACCGCAGCACGCAGCGTGCTCAAGTCGGTACGAGTGATATTCGCGGAGATGATGGCCAAATCCGTCCCGCCGGATGAGACCACCTTTGTCAACATGATGCTTGCATCCTGTCGCACAGGTTGGGTTCCGGGGATCAAGGCTGTTCTGAAAGCCGCTTGGAACATAGATGTCGACGAATTGTTGACGGCAGGCGACCAGTCGGGAGCATCCGATATCTACCACACCGACCCTGCTTCATCCCTTCATCCCACAGGTCGACTTCTGTTCGCGGTAGCTCACGCCTTCGGAACAAATAACGAAATTCAAGCTGCACTTCATCTAGTGGAATTCATCGCAGGCCGTTACAATATACCCATTCCCGAGAAGGTTTGGCTTGAATTGTTCGAGTGGACGTTTGTCCTGTCCCGTCGCAAATTCGGCCCCGACGCCGAGGAACAGGCGCACACGAGGGTAAAGCCACGTTTCGTGACTCAACTGTTCGATACAATGACCACAGATCCATACAACGTGCGCCCCACAATTGAGGCGCGCCTCAAAATCGCCAAGTTAGCGTGGGACAGTCGTATTCTCAAGAACTACATGCCACAAATGTATGCTTCATATGAGACCCTGATGGAGACACGTCAAGGGAGATGGGAGGCGAGGTCAGCCATCGCGGCGTTTATGAAGCGGCGCAGGCTACATAAAAGCCGCGCAGGTTGGCAGTCGCGAGATTTGGCCGACGCAATACACACCTATGATATCCTCAGACTGCACACAGCCCAACAGACTGAGCTGGTGAGAAAGCTCGCAAGAAACATGCTGATCAACAAGCTGTGGACGGGTCGAGACAACCCTGCATGGTTTAGGTCACTGTTCCCCGTAGCGCTGGAGGAGTGGCGCGACTTCCTCCCGGAGGATTTCCACTTGAACACTCGTGGAGGAGTAGTGCATTTCGATGGAAAAGTTCGCTGGGGTAGCCGGTACCGTTACAGCGGAAAGCGAATACCGATTCGGCGACCCACACCCTATAATGATGTCGAGCCGGGTGACGAGGACAATTATCTTGACGACGAGTTCTTCTGGGAAGCTATTTTGCGTCTCGGGCCAGATATCGAGCCAACGTCTGCATCCCTTAAGCGACTATTCGAGCCGGTTCTGGAGAAGTATCGTCCCGCAGAAGACGAACTATTCATGTTGAGCCGCAATTGAAGCACAGTGCAATGTAGAACTTCTCACTGAGTCCTACGGCGAACTCCCCGCCTTGTCTGAAAACCGAGCCTGCTTAGAAGCTCTTTCTTTCTAGGCTTCAGACGCGTTTCCTAGCGTTAATCTTCAGCAACCTAGTCCTTTGCGTACTGGTCTGGGCTGTATGATAATTCACGGTGCATGTGATTTGAGCGTTTTTCAGACTACCCGGTCCATAGTGACACGTTACGAGTTGTTTCCTGCTTAAGATCACCTTAGCCTAGTTCGTGAAAGAAGAGACTACCGACAAAGTCTTCACGTACCACGGGTGCGTCATACCTAAAACATCGATATTGATGACGGACCACTACTTCTATATATATATATATATATATATAT
The DNA here is from genome assembly GCF_003184765.1 of Aspergillus aculeatinus CBS 121060. Lineage (NCBI taxonomy): Eukaryota > Fungi > Ascomycota > Eurotiomycetes > Eurotiales > Aspergillaceae > Aspergillus > Aspergillus aculeatinus. The sequence continues at coordinate 128,668 of NW_020291492.1, forward strand.
ATATATAGAACTTTTATGGCCTGGCGAGTATTAGGCGTGTGTGGATCGAAATATCTATACGGCCCGCATCCCCAGACGTCCCAGTATATCAATTTCGAGCTGTCGCTCAGATCTCCTCTCGCCGTAGATCATTTACCGCCATATAGCGTCCGATCGTAATCCAACCCCAACGGAACCACACCATCTGACTCTGATGGGCCTTGACCATAGCGGACTGGGCCGTCAACCACTCATTGACGGAGCTCACGAACAGAAGCCGAGAAGGGAGCTGGTCCCTGGAGCCGCGGGCCCCGGAGCCCGACGTGATCGAGCTCAAGGCACCCCGGACCATGGTGAAGGGCGCATCGAGCACGCCGGCGTACTTGCGCACGAGGTTGGTCGTCGTCAGCGTGTAGAGGGTGACCGGGCAACTGTACCCGGACTTGCCCTTGACCAGCGCGCGGAGGAAGTGCAGAGCCCCGTGGTACAGGGATCGATGGTTCGGGTGATTGCTGATGCCGCCCTGGTCGAATGTGATGAGCACGTCGATGGTCGCTGTCGGGGCCGCGCCTCCCGACTTCTTCGACGGTTCCGGCGCGAACGCCGACGCAAGGAGCGAGGCGACGTCGTTCTCCGTCCAGTGCGCGGTCATGCTGTCGGGGAATCGAGTGGGGTCGTCCACGACGTAGACGTCCGATTCGCTGCGCAGGCCGAGTTGTAGGGCGCTCTTCACGAGTTCCTTCTTGCGGATGTGTCCGAGCCCGTCTGCGTCACCTAGATTGCACAGCAGGTTGACGAGTTAGTGGCTTGCTTTTCATTGATGAGAGAAGTCTGCCGGGGGGGACCGTACCGGTACTAAGACAGAGAATCTTGAGATGATTGCCGTACTCCTGTTTGGTGAGGGCCAGAACGGTAGGCGCGAAGAACATGGCTTCATCATCGGGGTGAGCAATCAGTAAGCAGATCCGTTTGTTGTAGATGCGAGGGAAGGCCCCAGCAAATGGCGACGACGTGGTCGAAGACAGGGTCCAGAACATGAACACGACCGAGATCGCGAGACCGATCGTGATCAGGGATGAGGTATTCATGGTGGGATATGTAATGATAGAACGATCCAGGTCGTCTTCTAGGTAATGAGTTGGGAAAGCTGCAAGTGGTGTGACGCTGCGACTATTGGGTGGTCGATAAGCGAATGGGATCGGTTCTGAGGTGCTCACGGTGTCCCGACATCCAGACGTCACCTCACAATTCAACGCAATTGAGGCTCGTGCAAACGAAACCTGGGGTCTGGGTTCAAATTAATAGTAGAGATGACACTGAAACAAAGGTGCGTTCATCACCGCGGGAGTTGTTGCGCACATATAATACAAGGATGTAGTGTAGGAATAGGGGATCTCTCGAGTGTCGGGAAGTTCAATCGTCGATCGTCGGAGCTTCATGGAGCTACGGCACGTGACATTCTCGACAGCCACAACAGCGTTTATGCTGAAGGTACACAAATTCAATCGTAGAGACCATGTCAGAGACTCTCGCTGGCTTCTTAACGTCTGTAGTTTGTTAAGTTTACCTTATTTGCCTTGACCAATACCTGGTAATGGAGTGTCTTCGAAATATCAGAATGACTATATATCAAATGGCAGCCAAGCCGTAACCCACAATGACCTAAGATGTGTGGAGAAAAGTATACTCGAAGCAACCAACTATATTGCCATAAGCTCACATGAACATGGAAAGCAGGTGCCATTTTATTGAGTTGGGTTTCAACAACTTATGAGAAGATCAACACCAGCTAATCTATGGAGGGATGTGCACAATCGACATTTGATAGCGGATACGATAGGGCTGACTGATGTTATTAGGACGACTACAGTTTGAGAACCCCTGTTTCTAGCTCGTCGACCTACCGTTGCACTGAATCAAGCCAACCGCGCCAAATTCCTGGTCCCAAGATTCATATCAAGTAGACAGCCATATACATGAGAGCTGTGATGACTGATCAAACCATCATCTTATTCACACGGTATGGTAGACCCTACCATAGAAACAGAGCCTTGGGTAGTACTGCTCCGGAGTGTCGATTCTAGAACCTGTGTCAGAGACGTGCCTGCAGGGTTAGCCCCGTCGCATAAATTACGAATTGTCGGCGGTCAAAGTAGTCACACTCTCTGGTGGACCGGCAACGCGTCAATGTTGCAAATCCCTCAAAGGGGCGCTAAGACTCTGCAGTAATTCTTCACCTGCAGGGTCCTCTATTGGCACTACGTAGCTACGCATACAACAAACAGGGCGTATGTTTCATGACCATGGCCTTCAATCATGACCGAGATCATAAGATCCGCGCCTATAATGCCGTTAACCTAAGTTAATCACACCGGCTGCAATAATGTTCAGGGCCGTAAAACTCAGTGGCTGTGAGAATTGCCCCCCGGACGGCGGTCCGCGCTGGTGGCAGCCCTGAACCGCAGTTACCACAGAGTTGCACCGCAATTCCGCGGACAGGTTTCCATGGATCTCCCGCGCCTCCCACCCTCCTCAATTCAGAATTTGAGAACCCTCCCGGGGAAACGATTGGGGACAGAAGAGGTCCGGGTGGGAATTTGGGAAAGGGTAGCATCCATTGTCCGCCGCGGCAGTCGCCGATGTCCTTTGATCTTCTCGGGTGGTCTAACCTGAAAATAAGAGAGCCCCAATGGTTGGCGCCGGCGGTCCGCTGAGGGCCTTGGAAGAGAATGGAGACCGGCAAGAAAATTTTTCTAGTCGTCTGAGGCGCTAAGCAGTGCTAGTGTTAAGAGTCATCACGATGAAGTGGACTCGAAGGCGACCGACCGGCAGCGATCCGGCTAGAGAAAATTGCACGCAGTCCGGCGCCCGGCTAAGTACGAGTAAAACCACTCACGCCTGTTGCGCTTGGAGGGGTTTGCCGTTAAACCGCCCAATGGAAGGGGAGCATGAACGAACATGCCTTCTTAAATGATGAACGTGCCTTGTATTCGTCTATGATTCTGCAAAGAGATGGGGCCCAAGCTCTTGCACGACTCGCGAATGCTTCACAGGGGCGAAAGGTAAGCGGGCGTGCTGAAACTAAAAACAAGCTTGAAGTTGCGTGCTTGATTCAGAACTCCGTACTCCGGAGAAATCGCTGCATTCGATGCATGTATTGAGCAATAGCTGTCTGAAAGTTCGATGCTAAATCAGGTACGGAGTACCAGGACTAAAAGCTCGAAGGGGCGGCGAATTCCGCCCCCCCCAAAAGAGACATTGTCACGCCTGGCCCCGCGGGAAGCGAGGCTCGGAACAGGAGTTCCAGAGGTATGCGCAGTGTTAGGCCAACTACTCCGGAGTAGGTAATTGATGCGCCGACTTGTTACCACCGACTACCGGCCGGTTAAGTGGCTGAATGGCAGACTCTGAGTATACCCTAAGCACAGTCAGAGCCAGGGGTCTTACAAGTTAGAATATCAAAGCAAATACCAAACAGTCTAGCACCGAGTAAAGTGAGTTGGGCGTGTGAGGTTGGTCGTTATTATGGGGTAAGAAGGTGCCACTTTAAATCGACATACGAGATATGTCTACTCCACATACTATCAGTTGCGTGAGTTAAGGTGTGGTAGAGCGGAGACAAGCCCATTTACTTACTCATAGTACTTAACTACTCACTCCATCTCCAGCGCCTTGACATGCTGTGGCAGAGTAAGCGCAGTCGGTAAAATGGAAGAATGGATGGATTCATGGCGTGATCAAGGTCGGCCACCCGTAACAGTGACCGACAGCATGTGCCGAGATCCTGTCAATCGGGACGATCAATCGGATCAAGAAGACAGTGGAAGTTGGGTGTTCAAAGCCGAAAGTGCTCAGTTAAGGTACTGAGGTGCAGTAAAAGCCTGAAGTTGGCTCAGTTGATCCATCATGATGGAGAGCTTGCGAGCCTAAGGAGGAAACTGTTAGGTAATGGGTAGGGCGGCAGCCGCTGGCCATTCGCCAGTGAGACAGTGAAATTCCCCTGCCAACAGGACAGTGCACCGCGTCTAGAACTTAACTATATCTTTGATGTGGGCTTTTTGCTCATGTCATATTATCTGCTACGTACTGGTCTGTATATTGTGAAATCGTGATAGACAGTAGCACTGCTTTCAATCTCAACTCACCTACCCAAAACCTCTCCTAGATAGATACTCAGGAGGTTCAATGCGCTGACCGGCAAGGATAGCCGGATGATGCAATGCCCCCGCAAAGGCCGGAATTAAACTGCAGTGCGGGGAAAAAAAGAACCATGCGCCCTCGGAGTGAGCTGATGTCCAGAAGGGTCTTCTCTAGTACGTACTCCGTAGCGCACTAACTGTAGCGATGACTCGATTGTCTGTTCTGAAACTTGTCCCAAAAAGGTAGCTACGGGGAGAAGTGAATGAATTGAACCATATTGACTGCGCGCGACAGCACAACATCCGTCCACATGTCCCAAGTACCTTGTAGGGGATGATGAATTGCGACAAGGGGCATCAACCAAGGATTGGTGGGCGTGCTCCCCTTTTGACTTTTTATCCTTTTGAATTTTTTTTCCCTTTTAATTTCCCTTTTTGTTCTTTTTCTTCCTTCTCTCGGCAAGTGGAGCTTTGACTGAAGTGAACGGGATACTCGTACACAGCACACACATCCATCATTATTGTACTCCGTACTCTGTTTAGCTCTTCCTGAGGAGAAGAAAGTCCGCAAAGAATTTTCCTTTGGGAAAATTCCTAATCCGTGCGCGCAATGCTTGGGTCTGATGGGGCTAGCTTACCTTCTTTTCAGGCCTTGGTTCTGCCCTTCCATTGTTTTTTGGCGCAAAAGTGCAACAGCGGCAACTTGGATCCAGAGGGATCTCCAATTAGCGTTGCAATGGACTCCTGTACGGTAAGGTACAGCCGATTGATACGGGTCGTCACCGCCTGTATGGAGGATTGAGACAACAAACGAGACCACCTGCAGACCGCCTTGAGCCCCCTCGGCCTCGCACATCAATTTGTGACGCCACGTGATAGTTCGATGACGGCAGCTGACCTTCCTTGATGAGCAAAGGAAGCGCCCGTCAGGTGTGATGATCCGGTATTACGGACTACTATGTTACTGCTCTAGTAACTTCCACTGCAAGCTGAACGGATAATCCGTGCCGTTGATCTATACGGAGTACTAGTTCACGGTACTATTCCACACATGGCTGGCTCAATGATCTGTCATTCTGTTGTCAATCCTCGGGATCTTACCCGATGCTACTATACTTCCAGACTTCCAGTCGACCTAACGTCCTTCACCCGCGGGGTTTCGAAGCCACCATTGGTAATTCAGATTGGGGGGATATGACCCGGTCTCTGACCGTGGTCACTCCTGGCTTCCAAGTATAGAACGCCTCTGATGGGAGATGTCTAGAACCTGAGTCAGCAGTTCCATACTGGACCCTCGGTTCGATTCTGGAACAATTGACATGACAACATTCTCCAGCCAGTTGACATTATTCCACATCACCACCGATCTCATGGATTGCGTGTAACCCGCTAAGATGATGTTTCTTGCGCGTGCATAATTGCGCAAACGGAGATTCGGGTTGGATGATCTACATCGGAGAAAGTTGTTCGTTGCTAAAGTCTCAAGCCCGGCCCTAGTGTGAGTCATTGCGCCTGACCACCCCCCTCATTTACTGTACATTGATGAGAGCATCGTTCTAGGAAGGACATTCCGTGCACTCCAGAATAGATTGCTTAACAACACATCAAGTCATTTGATGCAGGAGAAGGTTCAATCACTCTGGCATCAACAACCTGCGTACCGGTACATAGCGCAGCGCAGAGTGATATGCATTCATCACATGCTGCCAGGGAATTGTAGTCAATACAGGATACGCGCCATCCAGAATGTTTGGACGGGGGGGCTAGAATTATTTGCCCTCAGTCTCTGTGAGCTTTAAAACTTTGGAAGTTGAGACCGATCTTGAACATACTCAAGATCTGGGGAAGCAATTCCGAGTAACCTCAATTCAACTACACCTGACTAAGGCAATCATTTCATCGATTACGCAGGACAAGCTGCAGATAGAATCATTGATTGGCCACTGGTTGTTCTAGAATGAGCATGTGCCCACAGTCGTCCGAAACCATCACGCAAGTTACTTTAGCTAAGCTATGATGGTTTTGTAGTGAGAAAGAAAAAATCAAAAGGCGGCCAAACAAATCGCGGTGTGAAAACATGGAGGTTGAAGAAAGACACTCAGGGCTGCCAGGTGCAGTCACTGCAGTTGCCCTCGGGGAATTATTGGTGCAACGGACGGGTACTGTACCTGTAGGGGAATTAAATGGCAGGGCGAGCAAGCCTGGAGACTTTTGGCGCTTTCCGTCGGAGACAGCCGTACGGTCATGTATGGAAATGGTAATGTAAAGTCCACTATGACGCTTTTTCTGCCGTGCCCCACCAAAACTCCATCGGCCGCCCGATGCGATGGAGACATTCAGGGTGGCCAGACCAGGGAATCAATCGTACCTGTTACATGGTGTGGGAACGCCCTAGAAACAACCACCACGCTAAAATTGAAAAAAGGAGAAGAGAAAAAAAAAAAAAAAATTAAACAATAGGAAAAAGGATAAAAAAAAAAAAAAAAAAAAAGGAAAATGGGTCTTTGGAGGGGTAGAGTATATCTGGGTTGCAAAGAATAAAACATAGAGCTTGTCCTGCTTCATTCAAAGGCAGCTACTCTCCCACCTCTTCTTGCCATTCCTCTGTTTTGCTTGATAGCCTACTAGATTTACTTCATTGTCTTCTTCGGTTACTCAGATATAGACTACTACAACCTACCTACCTACTACCACCACCACCATCAAAACACGATCCAAACTCTCCACTACTCGTGTACATTTCATCTGCTACCTCTACCCCTCACCGTCTCAAAGAAACTTGAACTCTTGACTGTAGTCAAAGGTTCTTTCTCATAGGTACAAGATTCAATTTCAATCGCAAGGAGATTATGTACTTGACAATCAACTCAACCTCCCCAATTGCGCCGTGATACCGAGACCCCTTCACATACATACATACACTAGTCTGCCACTGCCAGTCTGGTCTTACTGCATCGTGGACCGTCAATACCTGACATCCATTGCTCCCTGAGCAACACATTCCATCTTCTGTGCATACGACACTGTTACTATACTTAGCTACCAAGGTTCCAACCCAGCGCATCCACATCACCCTGTGAAACTCGCCACCATGCCTGGTCGTCTACTTTCCAGCTTTGTCCGCCCTTCCCTCTCCCACCACTCATCTCACCATTCATCCGTTGCGCACTCGAACACTTCGTCTTCTTCGTCCGTGAATGAAATCTCGAACACCACTGTGGCATCGAAGAAGCCATCCACTCATCTGTCCGCTGACCGAGCTCGCTCACCCGAACGCCGGCTATCGTTGGCGATGGAGCATCTGATCCATCCTCACCGCGATCACAGCAAAGAGAAGCGACGGAGCCATGGCCGCTCAGCTCGTTCAAAGGAGCGTGCCGCCCATGATCCCAGCGCCAACGCCTCTGCGAAGCTCGATGTTATCGTTGAATCCCCGCCGCTCGTTTGTTACGGGAATCCTGCCAACTCAACCGGCGCCTTGTTCTCCGGACGCCTGAAGATCAGCATCTCTGAATTAGCCGGCATGATCACCCTTGACACCTTTGATATGCGTCTCATGAGCAGACAAACGACCAAGAAACCGGTTTCTAGAGACTGCCCCAACTGTGCCTCGCGAACTGAGGAACTGACACACTGGAACTTTCTCACCGAGCCCCTCGCCCTCAAGAGTGGTGACCACGAGTTTCCGTTCAGCTACCTAGTCCCCGGCCATCTGCCCGCCTCGTGCAACGGATCGTTGGGTCAGATCGAATACTTTCTCTCTGCGCGTGCTCACAGTATCAACGGAGAGGAGTTCACCTACAAGATGCCTCTGCACATCAAGCGTGCCATCCTCCCCGGCAACGACAAGTCCTCCATCCGTATCTTCCCTCCTACCAACCTTACCGGTCGTATCGTCCTTCCATCCGTTGTTCACCCAATCGGTACCTTCCCTGTGCAGATGACTCTCAGCGGAGTGGTGGATAAAGGCGAAGAAACCCAAACCCGCTGGCGCCTGCGCAAAATGATGTGGCGGATTGAGGAACACCAGAAAATCGTCTCTGCAGCCTGTCCCAAGCATGCACACAAGATCGGAGGCGAAGGCAAGGGTGTCCTTCACCAGGAGACCCGCATCATCGGTCACAACGAAGAGAAGGATGGCTGGAAGACAGATTTTGATACCGCCGGCGGTGAAATCAGCATGCAATTCGAAGCCAGCATCAACCCATCTTGCAACCCAGTGTGTGATCTCGAAGCTTCGGGTGGCCTGGAAGCTCGTCACAACCTTGTCATTGAACTGATCGTCGCCGAAGAGTTCTGCCCCAACCGCAACACGAGACTCATCACCCCGACCGGAGCAGCGCGTGTTCTGCGCATGCAGTTCCACTTGCACGTTACGGAACGCAGCGGGCTGGGTATCAGTTGGGACGAGGAGATGCCACCGGTCTATGAGGATGTTCCTGCCAGCCCCCCCGGTTACACCATGCTGGATGGAAGCAGCATCATGGAGGACTACCATGGATCTCCCTTGCACCTTCCGGAGTATGAAGAACTGGACCGCATGGAATCTCTGCGCTTGGATAGCGACTCCACACATTCTTCTTCAACCAGGGGACGATCACGCCTTACACCCGATGACTTCTCAGCCGAGCCATTGACTTTTGAAACGACAAACCGAGCTACGTCTGCCACCGAGCCTTGAGCGTCGGCTAATACCATTGCTTCGCACAATTCTTATACAACTTCAACATTGGTGTACCTCCAACACCGACCTTTCATGAATTTATGACTGCTACGAATTCAACGATTTTCACCCCCCGAGGACGTCCTTGTTCTCATGCACTCTCAACAGTTCCGCGAAAATTGGAAGTCCAAGCTCTCACTACCTTTCCCCTAATTCCTAATTGTTTCATACCATGGAGGAGAAAACAAAAGTCTGCTGATAGATTCTGTATTGCTGGGTGATTTCTGTGCTTGCATGATACCCATTATTTTCGTCAAGTCTGAGCATTTTCATTTGTCTGTTTCCGTTACTGGCATCATACATACCCAGGTACATACACTTTGTCGCTATGGTGAATTCTCTAGAATAACGATTATGAATGAACAAATTGAACATTCAGATCTATTTACCCAAATGTTGCGGCGTAGAGCAAATTCTGTAAATCAAAAGTGAGCTAAACGTACGATGATGGGTTATCTGGTTGCCCGAGGACTACCTTGCATAATAGGCTGGTTGCACAAGTGGTCTTGAACTCCGGCTCTGAAAAGCGACCAGCTGAATCCTGACCCCTTGGGCTAGGAGACTATTCCGGCCTGTGATGATAAACACCCAGGCTGGGACTGAACTGATTGTCGTACTAAAATCTAATAATGTGGGAGCGTAACTGCAAGTACCCAGCGGACTGCTACATCGAATCCCTGCCGGCCGGACAGGCACATGAAACACCGCGCGGATCTTTGGAATGTTTGCATACAATGCCCGTCTCCCCCCCCGAAAATCAAGGCCAACGGCATCACTTCATAGACTACCTTATCTCTTGATCCTGATACTATATACAGTGACGAAGTCCCCCCCCCCAAACATGGCTTGACTTCGTCTGAATCCATTTCCCCGTTTCTAGCCCCCCCCCGGTTTCTGAGGCCATGGCAATCTCAAAGAATCCCCAACGCCTGCTGCAGTCAATCCCAACACCTTGCTCGCTAGTATATATACAGACAGAAAGACGACACGTGGTCGGTCACGAGTCGAAGATAGGCCCGAACGCCGGTATGCCCCTCGATTCCAATTCATATACCACCTTCCTGGTGAACACGGGGTTGCTGATCACACAGACAGCCTCCGCGTCGAAGTCCTGCACAATGCGCCGGATCATCGGGACCAGATCGACGCGCCCGGACTGATTCGTGTCGACCACCACGGGGGTGGGGTCCATCATCGACACCAGATCCAGCACCCGCTGCCCGTATGTCTTCAGCGGGGCGCGCGTCTGCCAGACCACGCGGAGCGCGGGGCGGTGGTCGTCCCCGAGGAAGGACAAGCAGGGGCCGATGCCCGAGCCCGTGGTGACCACGACCACGCGCGTGAAGACGCGCATCGCGTACGCGAACCCGTACAGGAGGACGCCGCGCTTCCACAGGTGCGTGGGCGGGTCCTGGATGCAGGCGGCCGTCCAGTCGCCCGCCTTGGACACCAGACAGGAGAAGCTCCGCCCGCCGTCCGGGTTCGGGAACGTCGCGAACCCGTGCCAGTCGCGCAGCGGGTGGCGCGCCAGCTGGATGCCCTTGCCGAAGGTGGTGGTCGTGTGGCTGAGATGCAGCCGCACGGCGTGCGAGGAGAGGGTCTCCGGCTGCACCGCGACCTTGCGCAGGAGCGTCCACGGGTGCACGATGGCCACGACCGTGAGCACCAGGAACCAGAAGGCGGGGAGTCTCGCCAGGAAGAGTCCCAGCGGCTCGTTCGACGCGCGGCTGACCTCGTCGGCGAAGACCATCAGCAGGATCACGAAGAGCACCACCACCAGCCAGCCGAAGAACCGGTGGATGAGCTCGAAGTAATCGTGCTTCTTGATGCGGAACCCCGGGTAGGCCACGACGATGATGGCGAGCAGCACGACCAAGATCAAGTATGCCAGGATCACTGGGGCCACGGAGATGCTTGACCCGCCTGATGAGGAGGATGGTGAGGGAGACCAGTACTCCCGTGATAGGAGGCCAACAAAGCCGGCATACCAGACGAATGAGGCTATCCCGCACCCGCTGTGGACGCCACCATAGTGGTATACCTTGGCTGCGATGCGTCGTATTCGGAGAGGCGCTGACCTCGGGATGGATGCCACGATAACAAAGATCGAATTCACCACCAAGGGCTGCCGTGCGAGGCCGCATGCAAGCAGGTTACCTGCTGCCGCATTTACCAATGCTAGTAACTTTCGATCCGTCGCCATGACTGCAACGAACACAGCTACATTGGCCAAGAAGACCAAGGAGAACAGGCGACGGTATATGTTAAGGAATATGAACCGAATCGCAGCGAATCTGCGCTTCTTTGGGGCTTGAGCTTCGAGGTCAAGAGATCCGTCTTCCGAGTCACGATATCGGGACACTTCCGCTTTCTCTGAGAAGACCTTGATGATGGAGTCTTCTGTGAATGTCGATGAAGTGGGACTTTGCGGACCTGATGCATATACCACTGCCGGTGGTACCGTTATTGTGCTCTTCACCTCACTCGACATGTTGCTTCGAATTGGTTCTGGAGATGAGATTGAAGGTTGACAAGAAGATATCATGGGTAAGATCGAGGGGCAGACGCATGTAATCTTCAGGAACGAAGCGCCGGATGCAAGATGGGGAACGGAAGCTGCAAGCAGTAACGACAATGACTCGATTGGTCCCTATGGGCGCATGAGTGTGATCCACCATCAACCTGCATCTCACAACGACGGGTACAGACGTCTTTTGAATCCTCATGCATGACGACATCTGACCTTGATGCAGCCTGGCTGTCTCCCTCAGGGTGGGCTCACATTGAACATCGGACAATATCTCGGCTGCAGACCACGGTCTCTTGTCTTCAGCACCTTGCATCATACCGCATGCGGACCACGGTATCTCAGCTTCGCCTTTCGCCTCGATATCGTGATTTCAGCCTCCGTGATGCCGACACTATTTGAGGGGGAACTTGTTCCGTATCCTAGATCCGAGATGGATTTACCAATGAACACTGGAGAATGATATCAATCCTGCCACTCCTCAGCTGTTCATTCTCCGAATGTGGAAGTCGAGGGGCCAATGGATGGCTCGTCCACGAGCGAATATCCCGTCCCCGTGCCGTGGCCGATGATTCCAGCAACAATGACGACTTGATGGAACGGTCTAGAGATGCGGATGCACCAGCATGAGCACGTTCAGTGGCTCCTGCAGGCCGGCCAGGGTTTCCTGATCGACACTAGTACTGATGCCTTGGACTCAGGCGCCAGAGGGCTTGCCACCAAGATTCGTATTCTCCACCGATCCACGCCTAAAGACGAAGAGGGTTGCATCGATAAGCGGACAATCCGTGCCCTGGAAGTGGACAGGGTCTGTGGAGTTGCATGACCCGACAAGCTCGGCAAGCATATCGTGGCCCATGCAGCAGGCGCAGATTCCTTGCTTTTCCTTCGTTTGGCCAGTTCAGAGTGAGGTCGATCAGTAATAGAGTGGCCCCGGCAGGGCCACCTGAGTCTCCATCCTGATGAACTAGTGCGCTCAGATACATGGGCAAGGAGATCCCGACGAGTCACTTGGTGGCATGGCCACCCACTGCCCCTGCTCGATTTAGCGGGCGGGGTACTGCCTCTTTCGGGCCTTCGTCCAAGATAGTCAAGTCCATCATGTAATGGCTTGTCATGCGCGGTTTTCTGGGATCCCGTTAAGAAGACGTCAGCGTGGCATGTGGGTGACTAGAGCAGTGGGGTCGCGTCTGCATACTGGGCGCATGGTCGAGCGCGCCAGATGACGGGCTAATTCAGCAGGGCCAGGACCAAGCCTCCAGGAACCGTGGGAGTAGTTCGGGGAGGGGGGGAATGCGTCCTCAGGACGGCAGATCCAACCGGGGGTTCAGCTGCAGAGGGAGCACCTGAAGAGAAACGATGGGGCTTGATTGACAGGACGAAGTACCAATCAGAGTGCGCTGCCGACATGGTTCAGATCAAGTCCGACTGAGAGATGGCTCAACATTGGATTAAGTTATGGAGAATTGAGTTGATCATGGACCTGATTCGTCGGCATGACGGGGAGATGTTCGCCAGTGAAGTGGGTGAAGTGCATTCTCTCGAGGATGAGAGATGAGCGAGGGACCCACATGGCCGCGATCTGAATCGACATTGACATGCTAGCAGCTGATAGACTAGCAGCCTAGCTAGCTACGGAGTACTCACTAGCAGTGAGCAGTCTAAGCGCAAAGTATGATCCGTCCGTGGGCCCGGCAAGAGGATCAGCAATCCGATCTTAGCGGAAACCCGGTGTCGGTGTCGGTGTTGGTGTCGGTGCAGGTGCAGTGGGTGACGATGTGTCGGGATTTGAGGGGGAAGGAAGCGCCACTGAGCCACTCTCTGCCCTAACTGGAGTAGTAAGTATTCCAAATTCCAAATCACCCAAACCCCCCCCCATTCACCTCACTCATACCAAGACCCAGGAAACTGGAATTGTTCTTCGAGACACCGCAAATTGTCAACCCTTTCACTTTTTCTGAAACCCGCCAGCATGACAAAAAGCATATTTGTTGAACACCATGGAGATTCTATTTATCGCCCTGGATCTCCCGTGGTCGGGGTGAATTTCTCTCACTATTCTTGTGTATCATCATCATCATCATCATCATCATCATAATCATCTACTCTCCCTCTCCTCCCTACTTGAGCTCAATAGTCTCAGCTATCGACATACTACTTATTTTCTATCCGACCACACTGCCCCCGCCGGTCCCCTGTGCCCACTTGTCTTGCCTGCCTGCCTGCCTGCCTGCCTGCCTGCCTGCCTTGACGGAAACTCCTTTGTCAATTGCATTCCGACGCGATGGGTCTCTGGGAGTCGTCCTTGGCGTACCCCAATCTGGGCCAGCACCCATACACCGACTTGTTGACCTTTGCTTTCCGCAGCCCTTACCACTACGACCGCGAGCGTCCATTGTTGATTGATGCTGAGAATCTTTCGCAGTCTTTCAATGCGCGGCAGTTTGAGACCCTGGTTCGCACATTGATTGCAGGATTGAAGGCCCATGACGTGCAGCGAGGGGATTGTGTGCTGGTCCACCTGGGAAATAGTGTAAGTATGCATGGCGATCTCCCCTTTCGTCGTTCGTTCGACACCGATTCTAGTCCCCTGCCCTCCCCTCCTCCCTACCCACTGTTCCAATTGGAATCGATTTTTTTTTTGTTTCTTTTTCTTTTTGTTTCTTTCTTTCTTTTTTTTTTATTAAAGAATTAATCCTTTCCGTCCGAATCAATCTACCTCCCTTATACCATGCTGACTCAATGGGGTAGATCATATACCCCGCACTCTTCTATAGTATCATCGGCGCTGGCGGCGTGTTCATGGGGACCAACGCACGAAGTCAACCCCAAGAATTAGACCATTTGCTCCAGCTGGCCGAGCCCAAATTAATCATCACCTCTCGCGATGCCCTCCCCACCGTGCTCAAAGTCTCGGCCGACCGGGGAATGCTGCCGAGGCAAGTCTGCCTATTGGATGAGTTCGCAGGAGACCACATTGGCCAGCTCCTGCTCTCGGGGCCCTTGGCCTATGCGGCCGCAAGCGCTCCGTATCTCGCGACTAGCGAGGATGGCGCCTACCTGAGCTTCGCTCATCTCCTCGCGTACGGGGAAGATCATTGGCTCACCTTCCATGACGAGGTGATTGCCAAATCCACGCCGGCCGCGATGTTCCCCACCAGCGGCACCGGGGGGTTACCCAAGGCGGCGATTCTGTCGCATCACGCTATCATATCCCAGCATCTGAGCATCCAGTACGAGGTTCCCTACGAGGTGACGCGGTTAATGTCCCTGCCCATGTTCCATCTGTTCGGGGCCCTGTGGACCCACCTGTTCCCCATTCGCTACGGACAGCCGTTGTTTGTGCTCTCGCGCTTCGAGCTCACGCAGTTCGTCGCGGCGGTGTATCAGTATCGCATCTCCGAGACCTACATGGTTCCCGCCATGATCCACGCGTTCAATCGCTCGACCATCCCGGTTGCGGGCTGCTTGTCGTCGTTACGCTATGTGGGAGTGGCCGGCGCACCCATCGACGGAGCGTCCATGCAACAGTTCCGGCAACTGCTCCATGAGGATGCGCATGCGGCGCAGCTCTGGGGGATGACCGAGGTGGGTGTGGTGTTCCAGAACCGGTACGGAGAGCTAGGCGACGCCGGAAGCATCGGAAGGCAACTCTCTGGCTACGAGGTCCGCCTGGTGGGCCAAGATGGCGAGAGGGTCGCGGAGGAGAACAAGCCTGGGGAGTTGTACGTGCGTGGGGCGGGCCTGTTGCTGGGGTACAAGGGCCGAACTGACGCCAAAGACACGCATGGTTGGTTCCGCACCGGGGATGTGGCTTATGTCAGAGACGGGGTCTACTACATCCACGGCCGCACGAAGGAGCTGATCAAGGTTCGAGGGTAAGCTCTTTCTTCCTGCCTCTCTATAATCGGTCAGATCCTAACCCCAACTGGAACCAGATGGCAGGTCGCGCCGGCCGAACTCGAGGCCATCCTGCTCCGGCACCCTGGCATCGAGGATGCGGCGGTAATCGGGGTTACATCGCACGACGGCAGCACCGAGCTCCCGCGCGCCTTCATCGTGCGGGCGAAGAATGCCGCCGGCCACCGGCTGACGGCGGAGGAGGCGTACTCGTTCACGCGGCCGCAATTGGTCAGCTACAAGGCGCTGGACGGGGGCATCCTCTTCGTGGAGGAGATCCCGCGCACGGCGAGTGGGAAGATCCAGCGGTTCAAGCTGGCGCAGATGAACACCTATCGCGAGATTGTCAGCTCGCTGCTGACGCGCTTCCAGGGCGCTAGTCTCCAGTCGGTCGGGATCATGCATAAGGGCCGCATTACGGTTTGATTTTTGGGGCCATGTACAGTACCCCTCTCTTTTTTGTTGGTGGGTTTGGCGTTTGCGGGTTCGCTGGATGGGGATGGGTTGAGGCGTTCTTGAGATTGCACTAAGTGACTATATCCGATATTACATATATACAGATGAGGGGTAGCGACCTTGATGTCGTGCTATCCACAGAACTAGCAATTTAACAATCTATCTTATCACAAATCTACGAAAAGTGTACTGTAGCTTGTAACGGCTACTAAGCTTTGATTCGCGAGAGTCGTGAAATAAGCATACCGAATTTCCGCTTAATGTTACACAGTTACACAGAGGGGTTTTGGTCTTGGTCTGGGGTTGCACTGCAGAATCACTCAGTGAAGACACGCACCAGCTGTCATGCCTCGTATCTCGTAGCCGGAAATGATACACAGGTGCTTACTCGCTTGGCGTCCTGGCCGCTGTCAAGGGCCAAGAAGGTGGCTGTTAGGCATGCGCAGGTGCATATTCTTGCCTACATCCACCAAGCGGGAGGGAAGAGGAGGGGGAGGGGATAAGCTCAAGGTGATTCAGGGTACATTTACTCAGTGGTCAAGGTGATTCAGGTACAGGACTGTCACTCCATGCATGGGCCAACTTACTCACCGAACGGGTGGGATGGAAATCCGGGTCCTGGCTGCACAGCACAGCACGGCTCTGAGGGTCTTTTGTCTTTGGAGTTGCAGGTTTTGGATTTGGTTGGGTGGTACTGGACTTACCACACACTGAAGAAGGATCGCGGTCTGGGGAGGTGTTGTCTTTTCAGTAAGTAGGTAGGAGCATTACTCTAGCCCCGTACCAACCAACCAGGTAATCGATTCCGGCAGCCAGGGTGGGTGGGTGGTATCAGTCGTTGACATGACATGCCATGCCATGACATGAGATGACATCCACCGCTTCTGGCTCTGCTTCGGGCTCTGGCTCTGGCTCTGCTTCTGGTTCCAGGCTTGCATGCACATGCCCAACTGACTGTACCATGTACCATGCATGTACTCATAGCAAGAACTGGAATTACCCCACAATCTACTCTACTCGCTCTGCTCTGCTCTGCTCACTCTGCCTCTGCTAACAGGTCTTCCTCGCTTAGTTGCTGACTGGTGGATTGATTGCCTGAGCTAGCTGACCGGTTTATAGGTTAGCTAAGTACACGGTGATGACCCAAGCAGCCCTGCAAACAGTTTGCTTCGTTTTGATTACGCGGGGGTTTGTTTGCCACTGCAGAAAGGAATTGCTTCTTTTGTGCCTGATGGCACAGGAGAACCGGGCTGGTTTGCAATCTTCACGTCTTGATTCCCCTTCCCCCTTTCCCTTGCAGATTGTGGTGTTTGGGTCTTGGATGGAGGAATGAGGGGGAACGGGGGGTGTCGGGGGGTGTTGCTTTGCTTATCGTGCTGCACGTGGTGCCTTCAGGTTTAGTCTAGAATCTAGATGAATTGGGGGCAACTACTCTACTCCAGTCTAAAAGGTACTCTCGTGTTGGACGAAGTAGGGCTGGCGATTGTCACTGGCCGCGATAATCCACCCATCCAGTTCTGCAGCGGAGAATTCCAGCCAGATCACCCTCATCAACAATAGACAATTGTGCAGGCAATGGATATTGTCCGAGCCCAAGGCTCGGCTCAGCGGAAAACACCCCAATGGTGAGGAAGGCGCAATGGGGGAGAGTTGATGGTGAAGGTGTCCTACCGACTAGTGCCCCAATAGTTCGTGTCTAGTTCGGCCACGACCACCTCATCTACACTACAGCAGCGTTCTTTGCTTGCGCCACACACAGCCCACGCCCACAGCCCATAACCTGCCTCGTGCCACAGCGGAGAAGACAGCTAGCTAGCTGATCCTCTCGAACCTCTCCGTAACTTGGTCCTCGTTCCTTCGATCCTGCGGTCCCAGCGGGCGTCGTCGGCTAAATGGAACGGACTCTGGGAAACTCTGGGAAACACATGGCGATGGCAAGGAGAGACTAACTACAGCCACTGGTTCTTAGTGCCTTGAATCCAGCCAGCCAGCCCGATCTCTCGCGGTTCAACTCATCCGGACAAGCGAATTGTCTCCCGAGTCTCTCGAACCGGCCGCATTCGGAAGGTCACATACGCCGACTACCACCTAGTTACTAGGTAACTTAGTTATTTGATGACTGGCAATCCCTCCGCTGTCATCTTGCCGCACCCTTTCCTTTGGTCCTAGATCTTTTTCTTTTCATGAATCATTTCTTTTTCACTATTTTTTCCGTATTTTTGCTTTTGTCGCATCTTCGCGCCCGCCCTTCCGCCAGCCTCTCAACCAGATGCCATCTTGCTCGGCGCCTCCCACTAAACAAAAACAAAATCCAAAACAAAATCCTGCTCGCGAGCCTGTAGTCTGTCCGTCCTCGACCTCTTGCCTCTTGCCACTCGGAAGGCCAAGTCCAACGCGCTGGATTCGAATTCCAAACCAACTTATCCGGTTTGGGGATGCAGCTCCGTAGGCGAACGCCAGTGTCCATACAGCGTAAAGTCATGGCTTGCTCGAGGAACGGATCCCGCCCAACATCAACATCACCCAGCGTCATGATTGCCCTCGCCCGCTGATCGGCCTTGTCGTATGGGGACCGATCATCCCTTCCGTCCGGGCGCTAACTTCCTCTCTACTTACGCGGGCGATGGCATTCGAGTTCACTCCAGCTTTGCAGCTGTACAGTCGGTGCAGTGTGGTGTAGTGCATACCTCCAACCCAGTAGTGTAGTGTATGTATGTCAGAGCCCTTGCGCGCGAAACCTGACCCTGCATCTGACAATTGACAAACTCCATGTCAATCAGTGACGGGTGACATCAGCAACTGAAAAGCTCCAGCCTGTCACTAAGCTACATAGTACGTCCATGCTCCGGGCACAGGGTCAAACGGTAAGTCGTAAGTCGGTAGTTGCGCTGCATTATCCGAGTAGGAAAGGCCTTGCCTCAGGCTCGGTCGCTCACTTAGATGTGACTGCCTGAATCTCCCCTCCGTTCGATCCGAGTGCCCCCTGTTTTCGTGATGCCGGTCCTGTCTGCCTCTCCTCAGACTAATGCACCACCCCTGTCGATTGCTACTAGTGCTGGGAACTGGTTCCCAACGCTGCACCTGCTCGAGGTGCGCAACGGTTTCCTGTGGCGCTGCAATGCCACGTCAACACGCCTGTAAGGGAAACGGGGGCGAGAGGCGCATCGGTAGCGAACACTCATCCGGTCAGTCTGGAGGCGTGGCTCGCCAACCGTCTTTGTTCTCCCATGCCACGAGCAAAGGCTTCGGGTAGGTAGGTCCCGCAACCGTGACCTTGGCGCAGCTTGGGCAGGGCGCAATGCCTAATGCTATAATTCGATTTCGGTTTTGGGCGCTTTCGCAATCGTTCGCTGCTATCCTACTTCTTAACCCTATAGGGACGGATCTCATTTGTCGCTTTGTATCTCAACTAGCTCGAAGCGAAGTTACCCTAAGCTCGTCGGCCGAATCAAACCCCATCCGTTGCCTTCACATGTCATCGTATGCTGGGTACAGTGCGAGAGCGAACCATTGGCGGATTGATGTAGGATGGAGCTCGGTTCAGATTGCTACAGAGCCTACACCTCCGATAATGGTTGCACTGTGACACAGTGTGCCGTGCTGTGATGAGGTGCAAACCGATGTCGTACGACCCTCGCGTAGCGCGCTTACTCCGTATGCAGACCGTGTAGACGAGCAGAGGGTGGTCGAGTATCTGCAACCACGACGTTGCGGGCTCCATGCTTATCACGCATGGCAAAGGAGCTCAACCCCTACATCGTGATGGGCGCCATCTGAGATGCATATCGTCCTGGCTATTGTCAAGAAACTGCTGCACAAGCGACTGACTCGTCGCGGTGCGGTGACCAAGACTGCCCGATGCCTTGAGTGTCTCGTCCCAGGATATGCATCCTTCATGCAGCGAGGAAGATGCACCCCTCCTTTCCACATCCTACGAGATGGGGGATGAGTGACGGAGTCCAGTTCCCTTGAAACCGTAGACGGACGAGCAACAGCCCGCCGCTCTCGCTCAAACACTGACAACCAGCCCCTCTAGATCAGAGAACCCCATAGCCCATCCACCAGACCCCCCAAACCAACGGGCCCAGCGCCCCCAGCACAGCAGGTCCAAAGGACATCTCCAACACGCCCCAGATCCACATGGTCCCAAAAGCCGGCGCCTGCTTCATGACAGCGTAGTAGGGGTCCTCGTTGGTCATGACCATCAACCTGCACCCCAGGAAGACGGTCAGCGGGAGAAAGACGACGGTGCGTAGGCTCGGCGGGAAGAGGAGGCGGCGCAAGAACGCCCACGACCGCTTCTCGCGGTCCCACGGCAATAGCGAGAGCGCTTCCTCCCCGGGCCTGTTCGTCGCCCCGATGAAGGAGACAATATGCCCGTGCGCCAGGTGGATCAACAGCGCCAGCATGGGGAGGGCCACGAGGGCGGATTCGCGGACCAGTTTGTCCAGCTCGATCTCCTGCGCGTACTGGTGGGCGGCCAGGTAGGCGAGCGTCAGATGGAGGGTCGTCAGCGGCACCGCGAGGAGCAGCGTGTCGATGACCGGGGGGATCGGGTGTTCGAGCTTTTCTTCCTCCTCGTCCTCCGCGTCTTCCTCCTCTTCCTCGCTAGAGATTTCGTGCTCGCCTCCGTCCGTGTTTTGTTGCTGCTGCTGCTGCTGCCGCCGCCGCGCCTTCTCCGCCCGCCTCATCGCCTTCTTCTTCGTCTCGTGCGAGAGACTTCCCTCGTCCACGGCCGAGATCTCCCCCGTCCGCGGGTCGACGGTCACGAACTGTGTCTGCGTGCCTGCATTCCCATTGGGAGTGGAAAGCTGCCCCAGTAGTTCCCCCTGTCGCTCGGCGATGATATCCACCAGGGTTTTGCCGGTCGGGTTGGGGGGATTTGTTGGTGGATGGGCGAGCGGGACGGAGGCGGGATCGAACGCGTCGGTGGGTCGGGTTTGTTTCGCTGCTGCGCGGCGTTGTTTTCGGTTTTTGGGTCCTTCCATTGTTGTTGTGAATGGAAACTGATTCGGTGGGTGCCAGGTGAAGAGCCGGCGAGGATGTCAGGGGTGACAGGTGACAGGTGACAGGTGGAGGTGGAGGTGGAGATGGAGGTACGAGGTAGGAGGTGGAAGTGTAAGAGGGTTCGTGATTCTGGCGCGGTGGTCGATTCGGTCAGGGGTTCGTGCTATGCTGGTTGGACTTTACTTTAGGAGAGGAAAGAAATTCGGTGGGTTGCAGACTGGTGGATTGGCTGATTTGGAATTGTGAGTGAGTGAGATGTCTCATCCGCCTGGCTTCGAAGTTGTCCGACTTTCGACCCTCACTCGGCGGTAAGCGGGGGTTAAGCGGGAGCTATAAATAGTATCTACCAATATTCTTATACAGTACAAATGCAAGGAGACATGTAAACCACGACACCCTGAAAACTACAGACTCGATACTCATATATTTGTAGTAGTGCGACTGGGATGAAGAGCATTGAAGATATTCTTGCTAGGATTCATAAACTTGGGTCGAGCTACTACAATGTAAGTCCCTGCTTCTAACTTCGGGGAAGTATGCACCATACTCCAACTACCGGTATGTGTACCCAAGTAAAAAGGGATAACTCAACACAACTGTCAGTTTCCTCGCTGCATTATTTCTGACTGGGAGGGTTGGATGACATGGAGCTAGCTTTGCGGCTTGATTTTCCCTGCATGAGACTCATTTATGTATCGATCTGCCTGCTTTCGCTGGCCTACCTCGGCCTACAATCGATTCATGTGACTTACAGGTTATCTTAGACTTACTTTTGACTAACTATCCAATCTACTGGTAAACGATGGCCAGAACTATCGTAGCATTAAGCAAATTAAGGTAATAAGGTAGTACACCCACGTCAAACTCCAGCTATCCTATCACCATCGTCGAATCCCAAAACAAAACGAGCGAAACATGCGTGTATCGTGAATCATTGTTGCTCCTATGAAAACAAACTCGGTCTATCAGTTGTCATCGGTGTCCTTCTAACCAGACTGGTACAGAGCGGGTCCGGCCACGACATGAGGGTTCAGCATGGTGATGTTGAACGGAGTCACGAAGAGGTCCGAGTCCGTGATGGCAATGAAGAGAGTGCCGTTGGCGGCCGGGTCACCAGCGTAGGTCGACACATCGGGCTGGATGGTCGAGCCCGAGTTCGATCCGTTGAGGGTCAGCGGCGAGTAGGTCACGTTCAGCTGCGAGGCCCAGGCGACGAACTTGGGCTCACCCGCGCTGGTCGAAGTCACGTAGCTGTTGTTCGGACCCACGGCCTTACCGGGCTCCTCCCAGGTCAGGAAAACCTGACGGCCAGGGTAGGAGAGGGGGTTGGTGCGGTTGTGGGTGATCGCCGGCGAGCAGTCGATGCCAACCTCGGTCGAGTTCAGGCACGAGTCCGACTCGGGAACCACCGTGCTGTTCGACACGTTGGTGCCGTTGCTAATGGTCTCGCCAGACGCCTCAGAGCCGTTGATCCGGAAGGGGTTGGGCTGGTTGACAATGCTCAGAGCAGGGAAGTTCTGCCAAGCCAGGCGAGTTTGGTCGGCGGGGCAGTCGGCAATGTATGGAGCCAAAAGAGTCCAGGCCCAGGACTGGGGAACACCAACCTCAAACCACACCGGCATGGGGAAGAGACCTTCGAACTGACGGAAGATGAGCTGCTGTCTGGCTTCCGTGGTGATGGACTGCGTAAGAAGGGTCGCAGCCTCGCGGGAATCAAGGTGAGCCAAGAATCCGTAGACACCAGCCTCACCGAAGCGAGTGAGCTTCTGGCAGAAGTCGATGAACTCGTGGACAGTGGTGTAAGGGTAGACATAGTTGCACTGCTTAGGGGCTGCAGCGCCCAAGATGTTGGTCAACATGGTGGCATGTCCAACTTCCTGGTTGGCCATGAACTCAATCAGATGGCGATCCTCTGCGTTCAATCCAGCAGCAGTGAAATCCTCCTCCGAGAAGCGAGCCAGTCCGTCGTGGAACAGATCGAGCTCAATGTACTCTTGGTAGAGAGCGAGAGCCTGGTGCGAGATTAGCAGGTGGCCCAGTGTCCGAAGGGGTGGAGAGACGTACCAATGACTCGAAGTCGAAGTCACTCTTTGCGTTGTAGACGGGCTCGGTGCCGTTAGTTCCAACGCCTCCTGCAGGGGTGTATGGACCGGGCTCGGGGGCATGAAGCTCTCCATCACTAGGATAGTCGAATGCCCCGGGGGCAGGAGGCAGAGGCGAGACTCCAGGGCCGATGGAGCTGGCAGTCAGGGCTCCAGTAGTGGTGGGGGTTCCGGTATATGGGGTATGCGCCTGAGAGGTCGAGTAGGTCACCACAGGCGGAGCAGCAGCCGTAGCTGTCTCAGCGGCATCGGTAGTGCGAGCGAAGAGTTGGCCGGGCAAAGCCGAAGCCAAGGGCGAGCCCAAAGAGCTGAGCAGCAACAAGCGGCCCCAAGTCATTTTGAGTGGTGATTGTAGGTAAAATTGGGCTGTTCGAAATCTGGCGCTTGGTGAACTTCCAAAAGACACAGGCACGGAGATTCAGTTATAAAAGCTTCACGAAGACTGTTGCGTAGTGACCCAGCTGTGACGCAACCGGGTAATCATCGTCCATGTTCAAAAATCTCTGCTGGAGGCCGACTAAGTCCTGCTCGACCCAAGCAGTGCCTGGGCTAGGTTCACGGATGGATTCGGCACCGCATGTAACCAGCTTGTATGACCCTGAGGCGATGTCAGTTGGGACCTCAAGCAGGCCGTCGACCTCGCTCCACCACGTCGATCCATCCGGTCATGTCAGCAAGCAGACATTGGGCTACAGCCGAATAAGGCTGAGCCTCAGTTTGGGATACAGTAAATGTGCTGGCCGCATGGACGCTGTTCCATGGGTTCTTCATGAGAATAGCAGTGGGTAGTATAGAATGGGGTGTCAGTGAACGAGCATGACGAAGTGAACGAACATGACGACTAAGTGAAATCAGGGGCTAAGGGGTGGATCTCCGTCCGAAAGGGGTCTTGATCGGCCCTTCGCACTGTGACACAACCCTGGATAGCCATGGTTCAGTCAGCCCGGGCTTACAGACAATCAGTATGGTTAACTGAATAACTTGGTTGTCAAGCAAAGAGAAGACCCACTTCAACAAATCCCGTGCTCCACTGACTAGACACACCTTAAGCTACGCGGGAGCTGAGAGCGCCGCATTGAGTCAGGCTCAGGGTGGTCAGAGTGACGTGCAGGAAAGATGGAGTCGAGTGGATGGGCAGGAACATTTATCCAGGGAATCAGAGCGCACGAGCGGCGTTATAATAGGTGGTGGAAAAGTGGAAAAAGTGGAAAATAAGGTGGAAGATGATGCATTCATCGCCGAGGCCGGATGAGGCAGGTGTGACCTCCCTTCGGCGTCACCTCCGGTTTTTCCACCGGGCTCGTTCGGGACTTTTTCTTGTCCTTCTCCCCGCCAAGGCTGTTCCTGACAGCCCACGGCTCAGAATTGGGGAGTCCATGGCCAGCTGAGCAGTTGTGGTTCGACAATGGCATCGATGCCGATGGTTGCGAACGGCAGAAGGACAATGAACGATCGCGAGGAACAATAGGCTGTGTGACGTGATCGGATCCGGCCGAGAACAACTCCAGCTCCTAGGAGTAACTGACAACTTACCCCGCATCGTCTGTGGTAACTAGATAGTTAACTATGTGTCTTGACTCACCTCACTCACTGTCCACTACTTCTGCAACCCCTTTCGCAACCAGCCAGCCAGCCAGTTGTGCTACCAATTGCTATCTCCCAGAATCCAGTCACTGCAACATGTCCCATCTTCGAGTCGCGGAGTTATTCTCCGTCGAGGGCCTAGTGGCCGTCATCACCGGGGGTGGTAGTGGTGAGTCCCCTCCAGCTCCTCCGCATGTGCCCCTAGGAAGGATGTGTCCAGGACGTTGCCACTCACCGGTGCTATTCTCCTTCTCCTGCTAGGACTGGGCCGGATCATGGCTCTCACGCTTGCCGAGAACGGCGCATCCAAGGTCTTCATCATCGGTCGCCGCCCAGAGGCCCTGCAGGAGACGGCGGCCCAGAGCTCCAAGCCGGAGGCCATCGTCCCCATCCAGGCCGACATCTCGTCCAAGGAGTCCCTCCAGGGGGCCTACGAGGCCATTGCCGCGCAGACGGGTCATGTTGATCTGCTGATCGCGAACAGCGGGATCATGGGTCCGGTGAACCGCCCGCCCGGGCCCAAGCCGGACGGATCAGCTCCCAGCCTATCCGAGGTGCGCGACCAGCTGTGGTCCGCGTCCATGGAGGAGTTCTCGAAGGTGTTCGAGGTCAACGTCACGGGCGCCTATTTTACAGTCCTCGCCTTCCTGCCGCTGCTGGAGGCGGCCAACCAGCGCCGCCCGGCGCCGCAGAAGAACAAGGCGTCGGCCCCAACCGCCCAGGTCATCATCACCAGCTCGATCGCGGGCTTCAACCGTCGGGTGCCGTTCAGCGTCGCCTACAACCTCTCCAAGGCGTCGACGAACCAGCTGATCAAGATCCTCGCCACCACGCTGTCATCGTACGACATCCGGGTAAATGGCATTGCGCCGGGACTGTATCTCTCGGAGATGTCGACCATGAACTTCCAGGACGGCGACAAGGGAATCTCCGACGGCTCTTTCCCCCGCGACATGATCCCCCTTACACGTGCAGGCAGCGAACAGGATATGGCCAGTTTGATTCTGTGGATGGCCGGCCCGTCGGGCGCATATCTCAACGGCAACATCACGATAACCGACGGAGGCCGAGTGAGCGCGGTTCCATGCACATATTAGTAGTAGGGGAGAGGCGGCTATTGCACATAGACGAAGACTTCCGCGTAGATACTATGAGATGAAATGCTAGATCTTAGAAATAGAATGAATGCCAAGCGAGCTCTCGAATACAAGCCCTCAATAACAAAGCTTCCGTTCAAAACGTCCAATGCAACAATGCGGTATTTATCATCCTGCTGCACGGTGTTACGATGTCAAAACTGATGGAAAAGCCAAAGATTCAATACTCCTTCCGAACGCCCAGTGTCATCATGAGGAGAGATATTAGTAGGTTGCGGTCAGTCGCTGCACGAGGTAGTCTCCAGCGGTGATTCCAGAGTACTTGAGCGGGCGGACATCCTCTCCGTAGGTTCCGGGGATGGCCTCGATCATCTGGTCATTATTGGGGTTACAGAAGTACGCGATGCTGTAACGGTCCGGATACACGCCGGAGCCGTCCTCGTCGTCATTCTCGGCTTCGTCGACGACCTTGGGAGGCTCGACGACGCGATGCCTCGTGCTCTTGATCGTGTCATTGGACCAGCGGGCCAGCAGGTCGCCGGCGTTGACGACCACGGTATCGGCGATGGGGGTGGCGTCGACGAAGGTGCCGCGGGGGCTGCGGACCTGGAGGCCGCCGCGGCCGTCCTGGAAGAGCAGGGTGATGGAGCCGTAGTCGCTGTGCTCGCCGGCGCGGACCTGCAGGGGGTTGTGGCGGAAGACGCGCTTGTCGACGGCCGGGTAGTGCAGCAGGCGGAGGTTGTTGTCGCCGGCGTCGACGAACGGGTCGAAGTAGTGCTCCGGCAGGTGCATGCCCAGCGCGATGGCCCGCATGACCTCGGTGTGCAGCGCCTTGCACATCTCGAAGAACGACAGCATCACCGCCTTGAACTCCTTCCCCTGGTCGTCGAGATGCTCGGGCCAGCGATTCGGGAGCCCCTCCACGCCTTCCCGGCCGATCTCCATCGTCTCTTTGAGGTCGGGGATGCTGCTGCGCGATGCGGCGGCGACGTCATCGTCGACCTCCTCCACGGTGCTGAGCTTCTCTTGGCCCGTCTTCACGTACCCACGGTTCGCTTGTGGGGTCGTCCAGCACAGGCTGTCTTTCTGATCCTGGGGCCGCGCGAAGAACCGGGCGGAGGTGCCAAAGACGTGGCTAACCACGGATGGGGGCACGCCGTGATTGCTGAGATAGAGGAACCCGGAGGTCTTGAAGGCGTGCACGACCGACATGGCGACTTCATGTTTGTCGGCGGGGGTCCCGTGCAGGAAGGGCCCGAAGTCGATGATCTACAAATACACCGGAGACATCAGCGAGGATGAACGTAGCTGAGGCCCACATAATCGTTGCGCAAGGAATCCTCAAGGAAAGAAAGCAAGGGGCTACTCACTGGAATCACAAGGTCATCTTTCTCGATGGCCGTGGTTACAGGGTGGCACTGCTGTTGCGGCAGGTTACCTTCCATCCTGATCGCACACGTAGAGTTCCTAGGAGATTTCAGCTGAGAGATAAATGCTAACACTCTAGGCAAGTCAAGTATGGATCGTTTGATATCGGTGTAGATATCGCAAAAGACGTGGCGGGGAACTCGAAAGTCATGCGGAGGGAAGCAGTGAGATCACTACTGTTCTTATCCGCTCGCAGAACCAAGGAAGAGAGGGGGCGGAGAGCACTGCAGGAGCAAAGAAACAATGAATGAATGGGCCTGAGCCTGCATGGCACCACATGGGGAAACCATATCGGGGGTCACTGCACGGTACACAAGCAGTCCCCTACAACTTGGTGGAAATGGCGGGGGAAAGATAAGTGGAAGGGGAGGGGGGGCGATATGGAGATAAGTAAGTGCTTAATTCCAAGATAAGATAGATAGATAGTCAGTCCTTGAGATCTGAAGTGCGTGCTGAAGAACAGACACACGATAATCAATCCTCTGAACAGATTGAACAGATTACTATTGCAGGAGAGATCAAGGCGATGATTGCTAGATGCTGGCTGCTGGCTGCTGGCTGCTGGCTGCAGTATCTGATAAGTCATCTTCATGCAGGATGAGGTATTCAACTGCCCTGAGGTATCAACTTAGCCATGTGCGTGCGTCTTTCCCCTCACTTTTGCACCCTCTACCCCTCCATTCCACCCCCCATTGCCAGCCATTACTTCCAATCTCCCCCTCTAACCAACCACTACTAACTCCATCCAACTCAACCCCCAGCTCGACCAGCCTTCACACAAACGTAAACATGGCGCCTCTCATCGTCGACATCCACACGCACGTCTACCCACCCGCGTACATGCAGATGCTCCGCGCTCGCAAGACGGTACCGTACGTGCACGACCCGGCGGCCGCCAACGCTCCGCCGCGGCTGATCATCCTGTCCTCCGACGACGACGCCTCCATCCCGCTGGACCAGCGCGGCCGACCCGTGGACGCATCCTACTCGGACATCGAGGTCAAGCTAGCCTTCATGCGCCGCCACGGCATCAACAGCAGCGTGATCTCGCTGGCCAACCCGTGGCTGGATTTCCTGGCGCCCGAGGAGGCGCAGACGTGGGCGGAGCGGATCAACGACGACCTGGAGGCGACCTGCGCCGGGGTGAACCGCGCCGCGGACCCGGAGAACACGCGGGCGCTGCACGAGAAGGAGACGCTGTATGCCTTCGGGGCGCTGCCGCTCAGTGCGCCGAGCGCGGAGGTGGTCGTCCGGGAGATTCGACGACTGAAAACGCTGCCCCATCTGCGGGGCGTGATCATGGGCACGACCGGCTTGGGAAAGGGGTTGGATGATAGCCGACTCGACCCCGTGTGGAAGGCGTTGCAGGAGACCGACTCCCTCCTGTTTCTGCATCCGCACTACGGACTCCCCGACGAGGCCTTCGGCGGCCCCGAGGCGATCAACCGCTACGGCCATGTCCTACCCCTCGCCCTGGGGTTCCCGCTGGAGACGACCATCGCCGTGACGCGGATGTTTCTAGCCGGGGTTTTCGATCGGTTCCCCGGGCTAAATATCCTGTTGGCGCACTCCGGCGGCACGCTGCCCTTCCTTGCCGGGCGCATCGAGAGCTGCATCCTGCATGAGCGCAAGTTCGTGGCGAATGGAGGCGATGTGCCCGGTCCGCAAAGAAGTGTCTGGGATGTTCTCAATACCAACATTTATCTGGATGCGGTGGTCTACGGTACTGCTGGCTTGAAAGCCGCGGTAACTGCCGCTGGTGGTGCGGATCGTCTACTGTTCGGTATGGATTCTGAAAACTTCGCTGGTCACTCAACAATGCTGACTTTGAACAGGAACCGATCATCCGTTCTTTCCCCCGCTTGGCAAGGATGACGAGGAATGGCCAAGCGTAACCACAAACTATAAGGCTATCCATGCTGCCTTCGAAGGGGAGGGTGAGACCGTTGCAGGGGTCTTGGGAGAGAACGCGGCTCGCATTCTGAAGTTAAAATGAGTTTCAGACATCTCTGCAGCAATCAAATGGGGTTCTCTTTTGCCTGGAAAATCTCAAATAATCTGACTATGTATACGTGCGTCTTTAGCCGGTGTCTATATGTGCCACAAGCTATATTGCGTAAGATATAGTAGCTGTATGTTACCCTGGGTACCTGACAGCAGGGGTGAGTCCTATAGTCCACACCAGGGACATTATCCACCCAATGATGAACCTGCCACCAAGTCCCAACCGAGAAGTCTCCAAGTTTCTTGAACAAACCATTCCGATACAGATTGCTCAGGGATAGGCGTCGTGTTGAGGGAGATGGTCAAAGTATCGTCGTGGCGGAGAGGGCGCAAAGCTTCGCCGAATCTTGAGTCTTGACCAAATACCGCCTGCAGAAGAGTGCTTTGCAGTCTTCCTTTGATTCCTACCGCACAGTTGGTATCCTCAGGCAACAACGGTGAGTTCAGTACGGTAAGCAATCTTTCAAGGGGTGGTATGAGATGTTTGGCCTCTATCTCAGCAGCTAGGACGGATTCCTCGTCAAGCTGCGCATCCTTCAGGCCATGTGGGAGTGACAGATTAGTAGGGTCCCCTTCCAGATCGGATCGTAGATGGAGGTCTCTGAAGACAAACAAACAAAGTAACTCGCCAACACGACTGAGCAACACGTAGCTGAAACCGTTTCGTAGGTCTGAGGTCTTTGAGCAATTTCTGTCCAGTGAAAGAGCCATTCTGCAAAGTAGCAGACTCATCAGCTGGGCAATATCATCGTTCGTGCTTGATGGGTTCTTATCGTTCGAATGCCCTGTCTTAGACCTTTTCGACCTCACAGAGGACCTTGTTTTGGTCGCTGAGGCCGCAGTTGAAAGTTGCTGCTTAGCATTGAATCGGCAATGGATACCCAACGCTTTGATAACTGTCTCAGACAATCGAACAATGTGGAAAATGATCAGGCCACGGCCTTGCAATGCTGATTCACTTGAAGGAACCTTCTTCAATGCTCTAAGCAGTAGCTGGTGGGCGCTGTGTATGCTGTTCAGAATCGCTGATACACTTGGATTCTTGACAACGGACGCATCTCTCCCTTCCGAACTGGAACCAGCTTGCCGTTGGACTGCACGGAGTATATCGTTTTCTGCGACGGAGCACAGTTCACCTGTAGCAAGCGCAATGGCTGGAGTATTGGGACTTCGCTGCAACATCTTCTGCAGAGCATAGAACCTCCTCATAAATGATGCTGTAGCTGCACGAATCTTTCTCAGCTTCCGGACTCTTTTCTCAACGGTATGACAGGAGTAGGCTTACGCTCTTCAAGATATTCAGGTAGCTGACCGTCCAGCCCATTGGAGATATTCTCAGTAAGCATGCAAGCTCTGCTCTGTGTCTGTGTCTGTTGTTTGGACTTTTTCCTCGAAGTAGTAGTGCCAGCCATACTAGCATCTAAGGTTGCCTTCCGCTTCGTGGATCCTTGTACCAAGTCTTTGGGGACAGCATTCGAGCCATGCAATTTGGCGGTAAGCACTTCGTTGCGTTGTTCCAGCTCGTATATCCGGTCAAGGAGTTTGCTCTGTTCGGCCTCGGACTTTTCGTACGCCTTTTGCCAGAATGCGACACTGTCGAAGAACTGATCTCGGCTTGTGGATCGGTCTGTCGGCGTGGCTGCTTTGATGAATTGTCGAATGCGCGTAAAGTAATCTGATTGCTGTTTAGTACATCCTCAATTGACTGACTCAACTCGGGAACGTCTATGGCTACCTTTCATGGTGGTTCCGACTGGCTTATGTTTGACGAGGGCCAGCGCGAGCGCCAACTGCGAAGGTGATGGTATAGTGCTGTCGGCCATTCTGGAGAGCCAAACTAGAGCTGCTGAACGGCGAGTATCTCAGAGCAGATGAGAGAACATATGCGCGCTCCTGTATAGATTGAATGTATAGATTGACGGCATTTTATATGGTAGAAAACAATCATGTCGAAGGCTTGTAGTCTGAAGCATCGCGCCGGTCGAGCAGAGCATCTGGAACGGTAAGGAGCCGGGCATGCAGCATTTTACCCAAAGAGGTAATCACGAGAAGGTGGTACCTTAGCAGTGAAGGATTGAGAAGCAAGCCCTCCTCTAGCTTCAAGTATGTAATGCAAGCTCATTAAACTCTCCTTATCACCACGAGTAATTTGGAGGCACTGAACGAGTCCTCCGCATCGCGGGCTTCCGGTAGCACACCCCACAATATATACCGTGCAATCGTGACAAACAGAACATACTAAAGACGACACAACCTTGTAACAACTCGAGTGGATGGGACGCAAGTACAATCAGTCAGTGGAGCGATTATGACAACCAACGGGCGACAAGAGTTGACTGAGAAGGCTGTTTACCAAGACCATGTGATGCCTAAAATACATGTATGTATCACGGAGAAGTTAACTTAGTAGCAGTAAGTAAACAGCTGCTTGACTTTCCGCCACCGCCAACGACTTCCGCTCCGCCAAACAACCGACCCGGGCCATCCCATCATCTTTCCCTCTCCAACCTTCAACCACCTCCAACTAGAGGCTCCTCACGCCCAACGACGCGCAACAATCCGTCGCACCCTACCTACCCTTTCACTCAACTTTGATCTTCTACATTTACACCCTTTCCAAACCTCACAACCTCTCACTTTCCCCGCCAAAAAACCAAACCACCACAATGTCCTCCTCCAAGGACGACCTCAAAGCCCACGCGGCCTCAACCGAGGACTTCTACGCGCTCCTGGACATCTCCCCGGCGGCAGCCGAGACCGAGATCCGACGCGCCTACCGCCGCACCGCCCTGAAGTACCACCCGGACAAGATCGCCAACCCGACGCCGGCCGACATCGACAAGTTCCACCTCCTGCAGATCGCCTACGATGTCCTCTCCGACCCGGCCGTGCGGCAGCTCTACGACAACGCGCGCGAGGCGCGCCAGCGCAAGCAGCGCGAGCGCGAGATGATGGATTCGGCCAAGCGGAAGATGCGCGAGGATCTGGAGGCGAGGGAGCGCGCGGGCGCCGCAGGGCAGCAGCAGCAGCAGCAGCGGGGGGTGAAGAGGTCGTGGATGGGGACGACGGCGGATGGGGATGATGATGCAGAAGCAAAATTGCAGAGGGAGATTGATCGGATTGCGGAGGATGG
The DNA here is from genome assembly GCF_003184765.1 of Aspergillus aculeatinus CBS 121060. Lineage (NCBI taxonomy): Eukaryota > Fungi > Ascomycota > Eurotiomycetes > Eurotiales > Aspergillaceae > Aspergillus > Aspergillus aculeatinus. Next base: position 160,747 of record NW_020291492.1, read on the forward strand.
GCGGCGCAGGCGACGCGAGGCGGAGGAGAAGATCAAGCTGGAGATGGAGGAGGAGGAGAGGCTGATGCGGCTGGAGGAGGAGGAAGCTAGGAAGGCGGCCGATCGGAGCTCGCAGAAGGTCGACCGGTCGCGGGAAGGCGGGGGCACGAATGTCCCCGAGCTGGAGCGCGGGGTGAAGGTGCGTTGGGTGCGTGAGGGCCGCGGGTTCGATCTGGATGCGGAGCGCTTGAGGGCGCTCTTTGCGCCGTTTGGCAAGGTCGAGAATGTGCTGCTTCTCAAGGACAAGAGGCAGCGGCTGGGTGACAAGCGCGAGAAGAAGACCGTCGCGACCGGGGTGGTCATCTTCGCCTCCATTGTCAGCGCTCACGCTGCTGTTCTGGATGGTGAGAAGAAGAAAGCAAGCAACGATGCCGGCAGTGACTGGTCGGTCGTTGAGTCGGTCTTCTGGGCATCGGGCGCTCAACCTGAGCTCGGCGCGGAGGCTTCGAACGGCACCTCATCGTCCGCTCCCGGCTCAGCAGCAGACAGCGCTCCTACACCAGCAGCAGCCCCCAAACCGTCGTTCAACTTCGCCGGATTGAAAGCGGCAGGCACTGCCAGTGCTGCCAAAGGTCCCGCAAAGGCGCCCTCCTTCGGTTCCTTTGCCTCCGCGGCCGCCAGCTCCCCGAAACCTGCCCCTACCGCTGGCGCTCCCAACGGATCGAGTGCCCCGAGTCTGGAAGAGTTGACCTTGATGCGATTGCGGAACGCCCAGCGGGAGAAAGAACGCAAGGCTCTGGAAGAGCAACTGCGAAAGGAAGACGAAGCCGCAGATGCTGCAGAGGCTGCAGCCGCCCAAGCCTCCTAAGGTTGGTCGCATCTCGGCCGCTGTCGGTGGACCCCTGCAATCGCCTAGTCTTGTTGTATATAGAAAGTTTTCCTGCTGTAGCATAGAGATACCCATACTAAAGAATTACGACACCCATACAAAGAAGTTGATCCGCTTGAACTAGCCTTCTATCTAAATTACACATGATCATTTTATCATACATACACTTACTGTACATCTAAAACCCACAGACAAGTGGAACTACTCATGCAGTCGAGCGTCCTCTTCCTCCTCCTCCTCCGCCGCCAACCGCTCAGCAAGCTCCCTCGCCCTCTGGCCCTCGCGAATCGGATCCCGAGCACGAGCCTGCTGCGTGCCGGAAGCGATATACTCCCTCGTCCACGGCGGCACGAACGCCTTAACCTTGACAGTCCGAATCCTCTCCCCCTCCGCCCCCTCCGACCCACCCCCCTCCACCGCCGCCGCATCCCAGCTAATTTTGAACTCCCGATCCGGGGTAAACTGCGTGGCCCCGTCCGCCGAGAGAGCAACATCCGTCATCATCTCCAACCGACACAGCGCCAGCCCGACATTCCCGACGCCAGCCAGGAACTTCCCAGCGCTGCGGCCCTTCACCGGCCCGACCCTGGAGATATCCAAACCCTGCACGCCGGCGGGGGGCGCCAGCAGCCCCGCGTCCACCGAGGGATCATAAACCGGGCCCCCCCGGACTCCTTCCGGTAAACTATCGGCATACAACTGCACCGGCAGGATACGCTTGCGCACGACCCCGGTGTGGCGGGTGCGGATGGTCAGCTCCTGGCCGACGTAGCAGCCCTTCCGGAAATCGATGGCCTGGGCCAGATCCATGTTGCATTCGAGGGGCAGCGAGGCGGCCCGCAGGATCTCCGTCTGGCCCTCGGCGACGCCGCGCAGCATGCGCCGCACCGTGTAGGACCCCAGGCTGGCCTCTTGGGCGCCCGCCTCCTCGAGCTGGCGCGCGAGATGCGTGCGCAGGTCCGCGTCGCCCGGCGTGACGAGTCGCAGCCCCAACCCCGGGGCTCGGGTGTCCACGCAGCCTGTGATGTTGGCGCCCACGGCGCCCCATCCTGCTCCTTCCTGCTCGGAGGCCGAGTCGCCCATGCTGTGTGCGGCCCAGCGGCCGTCGCCGTGCTGGGGGTTGTGGTTCTTCCACGAGGCCCAGACGGTGCGTTCGGTGGGGTCGAGCGCGCGCAGCTGCAGCTTGGCGCGGAGTTTGTGGCGTTTGAGGTGCTTCAGGAGCGCGGGGAGCTCGGCGGCGTCCGCTTCGATGAGCCAGCCCGGGTCGGCGGAGGAGGAGCCGTTGGTCTCGGGGGCCGGGTAGATGAAGGCGTCGTTCAGGATGCGGCCTTGCGAGTTGAGGAATGCGACGTACGAGCCTTTGCCCTCGGCGCTCTGTTTGACCATGTTCTGGGTGACCAGGCCCTGGAGGTATGAGGTGCTGTCGGGCCCCGTCACGGAGATGAGGCCTCTGTTCGTGAGTCGAGTATAGCCGGCTTCCGGCGGGGGAGCGGGAGTCCCATGGTCGCGGCGCGGTTGAGCATTTTGATGAACGGTCGTGGAGAAGTGTCGACCGCGGCTGATGCAGCGCGCGCACACGGTGCGTGAGGGACTGGACAGCATCATTCTTCTCTTTGCGAGGTGACGGTGACTTGGGGTCCTTGCTCGGCTTAGAAATGTGTAGATACGGTAGGCTGCTGATATCCGCGGATTAGGCGGTATGGGGAGGCAAAACAATCAACAGCCATGACATAATTCCGCGGTATCACGCAGCTGAACGGCCCGCATGCCAGTTATCATCACTGATTGGGAATCATACATGATCAACACTGTAGACAGTGGTCGATTACAATCAGAGAATAAACACATTTCTTATTAAGCAGGAAAATAACTCAAAATCTTGACGTTGGCAGTCGCTAAATTGAGTCCTAAAACTATCTAATCGATCCTGACCCTCATCGGGGTTCAGTGAGCTGAGTGAGGTTATTTTTTGCCCTTGGCAACACCTTCAAGAAAACCAAGTAAGAATGCCTTGTTATCAGGCGAAGCGACCCGGCTCGAAAGAGAGAACTGGCCATCGTCCGCTCCACTTCCAAACGGGGACGCGGCAGTAATATTCAATGGCGTGAGTGGGCTAACGACACCAGAGGCACCCGCGGTCTTGGGTGCTGATGTGCTAAGCTCGGCAGGTGAAACTCCTGGTGACGCAGGTGCTTTCCCGAAGAGGGACAGCAAGGCTTCTCGTTGGGCAGGCGTCTGACTTGGACGGCGGTCAAAGTTCACTTGAGGCTGCGACTCCCGCCTGGGAATGGCAGGCTGAGTGCCGGCTTGCTGCTGGTCTTGCTCGTTCACCTGAGCTTTCAAGGGCAACAGATCCACAATGTTCGGGTTATCGGAGCGGCGGAGAATCTGAGGCTGGAATGGTTTCGCCGGCTCCGGAGTGCCTAACTTTGCCGCACGGTTGCGCGAAGGAGCCCGGGATGACTGTGAGGATGCCGGCAGCGAGCCCGGTTCCTTCTTTGCAGATTGTGGCCTGGGCAATATCGTAACAGGCGACGCGAGCATTTGCGCCTGCTCGAGTTTCTTGTTTCGGCGATTCGATCCATTGACTCCTCGTTTAGGGGAGGGCTTGGAAGATGCCATAGACTGAGGCATACCTGACAAAGGACTGGGCACTGCGGAAGACTCCCGCAGGTCTTTCGTGGCCGATGGGACTCTCCGATGAGCTGCCGGATGCCGAGCGGGGCTGTGCTCCCCACGTGGTCGTTGCAGAATCTGTTTCCTGGGCGGAGAGACAGATTGGGCTGGCAATTCAGCTGGCCCCGGGGTTGGAGGAACAGAAGACCCTCTCAGCAAACCTAGGAGTTGATCCTGGTGTTGCGAGGGCCGCCTGTCATGATGCGCAACCTTCTCCGCTGGTGGGACTAGGCTCGCATTAGCTGTTTTGGGCGTCCTGCGAGAGTCGTCTTTGAACACGTTCAACAAGGCAAGAGAGTGGGTCGTAAGCTTTGGCGGTGGAAGCTTGCTTGCAGGGGGCACAGTCGCTCCCTGGATATTTGGCGCCTGGGCTGAATGAGAAAATTGGGGATCTCCCGTTCGTTGGTATGGAGCCGGGCCAGGTTGCGTCGCCGTGGGCAAGCTTGCTTGCACAGGATCGTACCTTGGAGGATTCGAGAGCATCTGCTCAAATAACGGCGGCATTCCGTGATGACCAGGTGGTGCACCTGCATGACCCACATGAGCTGGTCGAGCAAGCGGTGGTACACCAATGTTCGAGACCGGTGCACGAGATACTGGAGTCTGCGGGAATTGCACAGGATTCATGGGCACAGGGCCTCGCAAATGTTGAGCTTGCTGAGGGAATCCAGGGAAAGAGGCCGTGTCAGGGTAAGGGGGTCCCATTGGTGGCAGACCATCTGGAATAGCGAGTGGCGGCAATGCCTTGTCGGGTCCAGGGGCATGCGGAAGAGTATCTTGCGACGAGCCACTCCTGAGGAGTTCTAACAAGGCATTGGACTTCGAAGTGATAGTCCTGTTATCCGCAGGGGTGGCTACATTCGCAGGATTATCCTGGACAGGAGCAAGGCCGTTGATGTTCAGAAGGCGCTTGAGATTAGACGAAGCATCGTGAGATGATGCGAGTTCCGGCAAATCGCTCGGGGTGGCCAGCTGGGCAGGAAGCTGGCTAGGCGTGAAGCCATTGACAGCCTGGGGTGCCTCATCCATCGACAGCTCTCCCTCAGTCTGCACAAGGTGCCTGGCTCCGGGGTGCGACTTGATCTCAGCTTTCTTCTGCTGAGCAATCCATTTCTTCAGCGGGTGCATGAAAGGGGCGACCATGTAGAACTTGTTTGCATTAGCCACAACCAGCCCTTGCTCCTGCTGTTTGCTCTTTTTGAGTGTCGGCAACTCCGATAGCTTGTACCACTCGATCTTGCTGATCTCTTTCCGAGTACGAGGCTCGAAATGGGCGTCCTGTGGCACTCCGCGGAAGACGTACAGCCTCATGTGCTGTTCTCTCATGGTGATCTCGATGTATTTGGCGTCCTTCTCTTCCGGAACGAGCCCCGCCTCGCGTATATCATAGCCTGTCTCCTCGTAGACTTCACGGATTGCACAATCGATGTCTTTCTCACCCTTGTTGATTTTGCCTCTCGGGAAACTCCAGTTAGCACCTTTCTTCCAGCCTTTGACTAGGACCACCTCGTCCATGTCCTGGTTCAGCATGATGGCTCCGCGAACGGGTACACGGGTTTTATAAGCCAAGAACTCGGAGAAGGCGGTGATGTGGTGATAGTGCGACCATTGCGACATCAAAGGACAGTGCTGAAAGATGCGCAAGGCGAATGCTTTCAAGGATAGCGACGGAAGAGCCGGATCGAGCGGCCGGATGAAGTCCTCGTAGAACCATTGTGCCTCTTCGACTTGGAAACAGATACGTTCAACGGATTCAAGTTCCTCACGTGGTAGGTTGATGATGAAGCGGACACATAAATCATCCAGCCCTGGGGGGAACCACCGTGTCAGCATCACTCATGTCAGAGGCGGCGCAGAAGACCGCGCGTCACAGCCGAACTCACAGTCTTCCAACTGCATTTTTGTTTCTGTCATACTGAAAAACGTGATTTAGCATCTCAGCAGAGGTAAGTATAGATAGATGGCTCTCCAGATGAATCGGAGAGAGCGCTAGACAGAGAGGTGGAGGGGACAGCACAGCGCGGCTGCAGCTTCAAGGAAGGGTGCCTTGGCAGAGCGCCACCCCTGAAGCGTACTTTGGTGAGAGTGAGTGAAACAGGAATAGAGGCGAATCAATGGCTTGATCCCCAGGAATGAAGCTAATAGGGAAGCAAATGATAAAGGATAGACTAGAGGGAAGGTGACTCTTCTCAGCTCGACACCCGACGACGGCCTGATCAGGTTGGAAGAGAGCTCGGTAAGCACCAACAAGTCCGAGACGGGATCAATAATGCCCGGACGGGAGAGGGGGCCATTCGTTCACACGCCACATATTGTGGCGCAGCTACCCAGTAGCACCACAGTATGACATGTGGTGGTGTGGCTGGTGACAAGTGCCGTGCTGTGCAATTCAAAGGGATTACGTAACAGGGTCGAAGGACAGCCGATGACGTCGGAGGTTGCTCGTGCCTCGCGTCGATCGACGTTGAAGTCAATGACTGGTTACAACAAGCTTTTTAAACCTGCTGACCTCCTTCTTCAGCTGAGCATGATAGCACGCCGAGGAAAATTTCACAAGAGCGAAACTGTGTCTGTGCGGGTCATTGTATGAAAGACTATTCACAAATAACCCGAGACACCCTCTGCTGGCAGACCTTCTAGGTTTTGCAACCAAGACTCTCCTACACAGACTTTTCTGGGAAATTAAAAGAAACAACCACGAGCTATGACGACTAAGATTGCATCGCTTGTTGGCAAAAGGATCTTAGGCGAAACGGCCAGAAACCACTTTGGCCAGGAGGTAAATATCCTTCTCTACTTGCACCAAAAACTCTATCACAGCCCATGAGCTAACAAGCTTGCGGTTTGGCAGGATCCATACTTCGAAGAAGTCCCCGCCTCTCGCCTAGGACGAGCCTTCGGCAAAAAGACACAGAAGAGGCGGAAAGCGATACCGCCGGGATTATCAGACCACGACCAGAAAGTCCTGACGCAAGTCAAGAGAAGAGCATATCGACTAGACTACAGTCTTTTCAATTTGTGCGGGATAAGGTTTGGATGGGGAAGTGTGATTGGGCTAATTCCTTTGTAAGTCCTTTCGGTGATGACACCGAAGCTGACAGGCAGAAACTAACGCGCCGAGTACACTAGTGCCGGAGATGCTGCCGATGCAGCACTCGCCTTGATGGTCGTTCGGACCTGCGAGGGCATCGATGGAGGTCTTCCGGCAAGCCTGCGCATGATGATGATGATCAATGTGGTGATCGATTTCTTCATAGGACTTGTGCCGTTCGTGGGTGACATCGCAGATGCCGTCTACAAGTGCAACACAAGGAATGCTGTGCTCCTAGAGAAGCATCTGCGAGAGAAAGGGGCCAAGGCGCTCTCAAAGCATGGCGGAAGACACGATGCACCCGAAGACGCCAGTCTCCCCGAAGAATTCGACCGACACGACAAGGGCGCCATAGAGGAACCGAGGAGACATCGGAGCAGGAAGCACTCTAGGACTGACGGTCCCGCGATGCCCGAACCAGCAAGACATCCACAAAGGAATCGGTCGCAGAGAAGATGGTTTGGCGGCGCAGCCCCCGGCGATGACGATCTCGAAAGAGGCGTCGTCGACAACACGCGATCCGCTAGGCGCTGAGAATGAGCCGCGTGCTAGCCCGCATGAAGGATGCAGAGAGAGACTGAAATCCCATATTCGCAAGATTAGTATAATGTTAGATATCGCGCACAATCATATTTAATGTCTGCACTGCCAACTCTTAGCAGCTTAGATCAGGTCGAGATCGAGCACATGCATAGCATATCTGGGAAGATAAGCTGTCCGAGTGCTGGCCTGTGGCCTGTGGTGATGTCGCATTCGTCTTGAACATGAGAGCTCCGCAAAGGCTGCATTGCTGTTCGGCCGGGGAAGCGCTGGGAGACTGTAGTTTGCTTGCTGTTCTGGTCACATTCAACATCACACCAGGGTACTTCTCACCCTGCGTGAGCACGTAACGAACCATCAGCTCGTCGATTGACAGGTTCTTCGTGAGCGTGTTCTCCGAAACCGCTTGATGGGGAATAATGAGGCCAGAAAGTTCTGGGATGAAGCTAGCATAGTTGCGCAATTCAACAGTGAACAGGTCCCGGAGAGGAAAGTTGTACTCGAGTCCGAATGGAGATATCCCATCGCAGACCTGCCAGGTCACCGCGGAGCCGCGGCCCTTTGCAACATTCGCAAGAGTCTTGGCAGCCAACTTGCTGTCCGAATCTCCCCATACTATGCCTCGGCACTCCATTTTCTTTGCGAATGCGACGATAAGTCGATTGATAAGGATGTTGTCGACGTCCGCTTTGGAGGTTGCGCTTGTGATCGAGGAGCGAAAAGCTCCAAGGCGCGCCTGATTCGACAATGAAGTTTGATCCTCGAAATTCGCGTGCGCATACAGTGACATGACTTCGCTAATGCTGGGGTCGTAATCAAAAATGCTGTGGAAAGGAACGGTTGTGAAGGAGCAGTGAGGGAATCGCTTCTTGGCCAGACTGAAGGCTTCATCGTGCGGAGGAATCGAAGGGTTTATGGTTGACGGATCGATGGTTAGGACGAGAAGCTCATAGCCTTTGGGGCCATGCGGCTTGAGTCGCATGGTTTCGACTTGTTCATGCAACATGTGCAGCATGACTGTAGATGACAGGCCGTAGGAGAGAGGAAGTAAGAGTTTGCAGGGCCCATCTTGGGGCATATTCCTCCTAAGACGATAGTTCTCCGTGCGTTTGAAGGGCTTGTACTTGACAAAGCGTATATAGCAGTCCCTAGAAGAGGGGCACTTTCTGTCAGTCACTGCGGGCGGCGCCACTCCCAAACCAGATGCGATCCAGAAGACTTACTGGCAGACATGACGGCTGCGCAGAAGGAAGGCAGGTTGCGCATCGCGGCAGTTCATGCAGCGATCTGGAATCTCCTTGCCTGGCATGTTGTAAAATCGATTAGCCTAGTGAGTGAGTGAGACGATCGGGTTCAAATGCGGCGATTGATTGACAAGCAAGCAAGCAAAGCAGGGCAGCGGGAAGCCGATTGGGAAAACCTAGGCAGAAATTCTTCAGTGGCAGCACGGGCTTAGATAATCCTCAATCGGCGGGACCGTCAACACGCGCGGCTTCCCCGGTTTCAGGTTGTAGCCACGAATTCGTGCGATCGCTGGACAGTACACATTCTCTCCGAAAGCTATACGCAACCAACTGTCGGTTGTCCTTGGGAGTCTTTCTTTCTCCCTCTCTCTTGATTTCTGACAGTCTGCTTTCTTCACACACCCTTGTACCTTCATATGCTTTAAACCCGTACCCCATCTTCTGCGCTCGGCGAATCCGGAGCTCTGTGTATTGGCAGTAACCCACCGGTTAGCTCCTATTTATGGTCAGAATGAGAGGGTGGCTTCAGACTCTCGGCTTGACAGCCTTATTTGCGGGACATGTTCTTGCCAATGAAGTTGCATTGGTGCGTTTGTCCTCGTCCTACACAGTCTCCATCGCTCACCTTTGACATTGGGTGCTTTCTAGACACAAGATGAAGCCAGTCGGCAGCGATGCTCGGGAATGTACAGCCGCAAAGCATGGGGTGGAAGCGTAGACCCCTTTATCCTGACGAAATTTGTCCAAGACTCGAGTGCGGGCGACAGTGATCCCATTGTCAGCCTGGTGATTTTCGAATGGACTGATGAGAACCTCATCGGGCGGCCTGTACCCGGCGACTCCGATGTATGTCTCGAGGAGTGGCTTTCGAGTGAATATCCTCTGATCAACCAATGCTTTCTAGGTGATCGAAACTATCTGCGACGAAGCCAGTGTTCAAGCAGATCTGTGCAAGGAAGATCAGATTGGCTCGTTTATCCTCGCTGCGAACGCTACCGAAGCCGCCAAGTTCCCCATCATCACTCAAGCCGTGCATCTCAACAATCCGACCGCCATCAATTATCCGATCAAAAAGACCGGCTTCTATTGTGTGAGCACATACGGATACTCCGGAACCGACTACAAGGCCGTTGTGGAATTCAGGAATTCGTATGGAGAGCTCCCAGCGGCACAAATTGCAAAGCTGCCGTTCTATGGTGGCCTAACCATTGTCTATGCTGTGGTCGGAGCGTATGTTCATCGAGACTATATCGTTATTGAGGCATTCAGCTGATGACAATAGGTTCTGGGCTTTTCTCTATGTGCAGAATCGTCACGATATCCGTAAGTCAACATCTGCCAGGAAGTCGAACTTGACTGACATAGGATAGTGCCCGTGCAAAATTACATCACTGCGATCTTGGTCTTCTTGATCGTCGAGCAGGCGATGACCTGGGGATTCTATGGTATGCCGGATCAAATCCCATATATTGCGATGCTTCTCTAATCTTGAATAGAATATCAAAATGTGCACGGCTTGAATGCCGGCGCGAAAGCGTTGATGGTCATAGTAGCCGTTCTAAATGCAGGCCGCAACTCCTTTTCATTCTTCCTCCTTCTCATCGTGTGCATGGGATACGGCGTTGTCAAACCTTCGCTCGGACGAACTATGATCTATGTCCGCGTTCTCGCCATCACCCATTTCGTCTTCGCTGTGATCTATGCTGTTGCAAGTTTATCTATCACTCCCGACAGCGCCGGTCCACTAGTTTTGCTCATTGTCCTGCCACTTGCGGGGACATTGACTGCTTTCTACGTCTGGACATTGAACTCACTGAACGCCACCATGAAGGATTTGATCGACCGCAAGCAGAAAGTGAAGGCCATGATGTACAAGAAACTGTGGTGGTGCATCCTTGGTAGCATCATCGTGATTTTCGGCTTCTTCTTCCTCAACTCGATCAACTTTGCGGGACACAGTGAAGCCAGCTTTGTACCTGAGCACTGGAAGACTAGATGGTTCGTCTTGGATGGCTGGCTCAACATTGTCTATCTCTTTGACATTGCGTTCGTCGCCTACTTGTGGCGACCCACTGCGAACAACCGCCGCTTCGCGATGAGTGATGAGGTAAGTCTCCTGTGTGCGGAGTGTCAAGGATTGTCGCTGACCGAATCTGCAGATTGCCCAAGATGACGATGGTTTCGAGATTCGTTCGTTCGGCAGTGCATTAGATGAGGAAGACGCTCTCGGTGGCCTTGAAGAACACATCGGCCTTGAACAGCGTGGTGACCTGTCGCCTATCCCGCCGAAGCCTGTTCCCTCGGCATCACGCCCCCGGGAATCTCTGGACGGAGAGACCATCTTCGCAGTTGGCGAAGACGGCGACAGATGGTCGGATGATGAGGACGAGTCACCGCGCAACTCCAGTGAAAGACAGCGTCTTACCGGCAAACACTGAGTGGTCATGCCAGGGTTGCAGGGTAGCTCGTGGCCGCAGTAGGAAGGCGTTATGTGTGTGGCCGGAGGAGAGTTCCCTGCATCCCGAGAACCGTTGCCGTGTAGGATTGGAGGCTCAATTTCGCTTTAATTTGCTTGAAGGCATATCATGGCGTTTGGCTAAGGTGAATTCCCAGTGAGTTTCGTTATTAGCCTTTTTAATTTCTTTTTTCATTGATGAGGGATGAAGTACTTTGCTGTTACATAGTGTATAAAGTGTGTTTGATTCTAGTTCAAAATGAAGACTTGTGCTTTAGGATGTGGTCTATGTTGGAGAAGCTTGATAGGAATGGAAGCCTTACTCAGTAGTAGTATAAACCAGCTCCAGCGACAGTCTGGATAAGCCTGAATTGGGCGCAATGATTGGAATACTAGGCATTCCCCATCGACACGCACCGCGGCTCGCGGTATGTTAGTTTTTAGCTTGGAAAGAGCCAAACAGCCGTCATCTGCAATGGCCAAGCCCCGAGCAGCTCGCGAGTATTGTCTGACTTCTGCCAACAACCTCACATATCCAGCCATGACTCAGACATAGATTTCGCTAACCTTCTACCTCCTTCCCTCGACGCCCTCACCGAGTCCCCAAATCTTCTCTTGCCGATAAAATCCTGAGTATACATTCCACCGCAGACCTGAACCCCTCCACCCCGCCGCCGCCGCCGCGGACCTTAATCAGACCCAACCCAAACAACCCCCCCCCACCAAACCCAATAAACTCACCTCCAACACCCGGGAAAACCACCTACCACGCCAAACCCCCAAACCTCAAACCCCCAAACCGACCAGAGAACCCGAGCCCCAGCCCAACAAAATGGGAGAACCCAACCCCTCCGACCCCTCCTATCAATGCAGCACCACCAGCACCAACAGCAGCAGCAGCAGCAGCACCCTCACCATCTCCACGACCCTCGTCACCCGATGCCGCACCCTCCTCGCCGAACTCACCGCGCTGCAGTCGCTCCTCGCGCAGACGCAACGCAACCCGCAGATCGTGGAAGTGCGGTCGCTGCGCTCGAGCGTGCTCTCCGAGCTGCGCATGCTGGAGAAGCTCGATGCGCAGGTGCAGGAAGCTACAGCTGCTGCTGCTGCTGCCGCCGTTGCAGCGCCGGAACAGGATGATGCAGGCGGAAAGCATGGCGACGGCGACGGCGACGACGAGGTGCGGGCGCGGTTGACGCATGCGTTGCGGTCGTCGAATCTGCCGTTCTACGAGGCGGTGTGGGCGATTGCGAAGGGGTCGTGTTCGGGGTTGGTGGCGTTTGGGAAGCGGTTTTATTGGGGAGATGAGGTTGATAATTCGGGCAAGGGGACGGGGATAAGTCATGATGGGGCCAGGGAGCAGAAACAAAAGAAGAGGAGCAGCAAGGATAAGAAGAAGAGTGTGTTTGTGGATATTGTGGCGGATGATGGGGAGGAGTGGGTGAAGGTGTCGACCATCTCGGAGACGAGGTTGTTGTTTGAGATGGCGAAGAAAGGGTGGGAGGCGGATGATTCGGAGGATGAGGCTCCGAGGACGGTGCTGCGGAATCATGAGGATGGGATGGGGACAGATGATGAGGACGAGGAGGATGATGATGATGATGAGATCGAGCTGGTCAAGCTGGCTAGTGATATGAGGAAAGCGGCTAATGTTACGAGGGTCAGGTATAGAAGGCCGCGTTTGCGGTTCGTCATTCCTAAGATAGAGGAAGGCTCGAGTCCCGAGGTCGATGGTCTGCTGAAGGTCATACGTGGGTATGGGATCGATGTGACTTGTGGGGAGAATGTATATTCTTCGCAAAGCGAGACCACGCAGGCTGAAGCGCTGGAGAGGCTGCTCCCTAAGCCCTTCAAGCATTTCACGTCTACCCTAAATATGGACTGTACATTGCTGCTCGCGGCAGTCTCGGACTTGTCGCATTACAAAGATATTTCCACCTCCCCCATTCACCACAAGGCCATCAATCGTCAGATTGAGGTTGAGCACAGCCGCCCACTGCTCCCCACAGAGTTGTGGCCGGCAATGGTAGGCCGTGATCTGGTCTGCACCGAAGAAGCCGCCCAGAGAATGCAGGAAATCGTCAACATCATCGGCACCGAAACTGAGAAGCAGCGGATGAGAATATTAATGTGTCATGATTCGTTTGCTGAATGTACTCCGGAGGGCCTCAGGGAGGCCTATCAGAAGCTGTCCGATTATGAGATCCCTGCTGATTGGAGACTTCCCGTGGTGACAGTTAATGCGAAACCCACAATAGCTTCTGCGAAGGATCTCGCCAGACTTCCGCCTGTCTATGAAAAGGTCGAGCAGGTGCTATCTGACATCAACCACAGCGTGTTCTTGTACGGGTGGGCTGCCGGTGTGATGACGATATCAAGCAATCGCACGGTGGTCAAACAAATCGAGTCCATTGTCGAGAGGAATAGAGGGGTAGACGATAGTCTGGAGGGGCCTTCGATTTGGGTATGCGATACAGCGAGGAGTTTGATAGGGAAAGAGAAGGGCCGCAAAGACTAGATGATTATACTGAACTGCTTTAGACAATAGATCCCACCGCATGAAGGAAAGAGGGGTGTCATACCGGTCTTCTAAGTGTCCTTCGCTTCTATTCAGGTGCAAGGATTGGTAGTGAGAATGGCCTGTCATAATGATGCCTCGCAAAGGGCACACCGGCTGGCCGTTGTCAGTCATCAAAGACATTTACTTTTCCGATGGCTTGGAGCTGTCTTCTGGGAGCCAGAACACAATCTCCTTGTCGGCGGAAGCTAGCATGTTATAGCGGGGGTTGTATTCCACCAATGCAACTCGACCACGGTGAGGCAGCTTCGTCATTGGCTGCAGTAAGCCATTGGCATCAGGAGTCTGCTGCAAGTCCCACACCAGCACATCCGGTTGATCTCCAGATCCCCCGATCACATATCGCCCGTCTGGCGAGAAGCATGCATCACCCTGTCCGAGAGGCTTCCCGGTTGTGGAAACAGGCGCAGCCCGACCCGGGGATCCAGCCCTACCAACCAAGAATGCTTTCACGGAACCCTCAAAGGCATCGAGGATGAAATGCCCATGATAATCGGTACCCACAAGCAGGTATTTCCCGTCATTCGAGAACTCGAGTCGGGTCCATGCCCTGCCGCGCGTTGACGGCGTGTATCGTTCCTCGTGAGGGGCGAGATCGAAGGTGGAGAAGGGGGACTTGTCGTAATTACGGTAATCGTAAAGCAGAATGGAGGAAGTAGACTGCGAAGCAACCGCAATGACCGATGCGGATGGGTCAAAGGCAACGAGGTAAGGTGTTGCGAGCTTCAGCCTACCCTGGGCGTTGCGGGAGCCGAGATCCCAGAGGGCGATAGTGTCGTCCTTGGAGCACGATATGAAGGAGTCACCGCCAGGGGACAGAGCCAAGCACGTCACCTTATCAGTATGACCGGAGAAATACCGCACGTAACCTTCATTGTGTAGGTCGAGCAATCGCAGCGAATCTGGAAGGATAAGTACAGATCAAAACACGAGACACCGTGCTAAGAGACGTACCGTCGACTTTGGTGCTAGCATGCAGAACTTGACGAGAATGGTGTGTGAAGCGCGCCAGGTGAGCCCCATACTTCTTGCTGGGAACGGACTTTGTAGACTTGCCCTCCTTGATGTCGAAGACTTGAATGGTGTCGTCGTCACCGGAAGCCACCAAATAGTCACCCTGATCATCGAAATCCAACGACGTCACATAATTCGCAGTGTCTTGCTTCGGGGGCCGGAATGCCTATGAGAACAGGAATGCATTAGAGAAGGAGCGCGTACAGTTCTAGCTAGCTCTTATCACTCACCTTGGTCGGGCGAAAGCTACGAATGATGTCCGACACTTTTTGAGTCTGGACCATCGGCTGCTGCGTCGGCTGCTGCGCCGCAGGTGTGGATTGTACCTCCGACATGCTTGCGATTAGATGAGCAACGATCGCGTTGTTGACAAGATACAAAGACGAAAGCCTATTTTGAATATGGGACACAAGCAGAACTGTGCGCGCCTGTAGCCTGTATCGTCTCACGCTGAGGTGCTCTGATTAGAGCTTTATCGGAATTGCAGTGGTAAACACGCCTTCCCCAGCCTGTTTGTTCGCGTTTGAAGCTCTCCCGAAATAACATTGTTCCGCCCCGCCGGCTATAATCGGGGGCTCTTAAGAGCTGACCTAAGCAGATCGGCCGATGGTCGGAGGCCCCGTGCGGAAAATGCAGCATGTGGACCAATTGAGAGTCACGGAATCCGAGCCGAACGTCAGAAAGTCGGACCCCGGCTGGAGAGCTGGCCTGCATGAATTGTTCTTTTACGTTGGCCTGCAACTCTCCATCGGCTGAATAATGCCTGACCGTGTCACCGACAACTGAGAACATCTTACTCTCCAAATCTCACGCCTCGTCTTCTTGGGATCTTCTTGCCTGTTGTACAGCTAGACAATTCCGCCTTCTTACCACGGTTCAGATCCCAGCATTTTGCGCGCAAAGGCCAGTTGACTCTGCTCCGCTAGCGGAGACGATCCTTGAGCCGCCATGTCGACGACGACGGGGTTTGTCGCACTCACATCGAAATTGTCATTTTCGCGATCGCGCTGACTCGATCGACTTTCTATCTAGAGCTTTCCTTGCAGGAGGTGTTGCAGCATGTGGTGCGGTCACAGTAACTCACAGCTTTGAGACTGTCAAGATCCGGTATGATTGCACCCATGCGCTCCTGTCCTCACTCCCCAGCCGGCGCTCCCCAAGACACAGAGCTGACTTGATGGATATCCTAGTTTACAATTGCAAGGAGAGTTGCAATCCAAGACCGACGCGGTCAAGAAATACCGAGGTGTATTTCACGGTGTCAAGGTGATCTTGCAGAATGAGGGGCCTCGCGGTCTCTTTCGGGGTATTGGCTCTGCCGTACGTATTGCCCACGACGAGCAACAGGGTGTCGCACGGACTAATGCGCTTCTCAGTATATCTATCAAGTCCTGTTGAACGGGTGCCGTCTCGGATTCTACGAACCTCTGCGCGGGGGCATCACAAATGCGATCTACAAAGACAGCCAGGTCCAGTCCCTGGGAATCAACGTCTTCGCGGGTGCCACGTCAGGCATCATCGGCGCCGCGGCTGGCTCGCCATTCTTCCTTGTCAAGACCCGTCTACAATCCTTCTCGCCGTTCCTTCCGGTCGGTACACAGCACAACTATCGCAACTCGTTCGACGGTCTGAGCAAGATCTATAAAACCGAGGGAGTGAAGGGACTGTACCGCGGTGTAGGCGCAGCGATGGTGCGCACCGGTTTCGGTAGTTCGGTCCAGCTGCCGACTTACTTCTTCGCCAAGCGTCGCTTGACGAAGCACCTTGGTATGGAAGACGGGCCCGCTCTGCACCTGGCCAGCAGCACGGCTTCCGGCTTCGTGGTTTGCTGTGTCATGCACCCTCCTGGTATGTTTGTCCAACATTGTATTCGTGGCAGTGTGATCAAACTGACCCTTTTTGCAGACACGATTATGTCGAGAATGTACAACCAGACCGGCAACCTGTACAAGGGCGCATTTGATTGCTTGTTCCAGACCATTCGCACTGAAGGCATTCTTGCAATTTATAAGGGATACTTCGCCCATCTTGCCCGTATCCTGCCACACACCGTAAGTCCAGAGCAGAGGGTTTTGAAGTCCGGCAACCGATCGCTAACTGATCTCAGATCTTGACACTCAGCTTGGCCGAACAGACCAACAAATACATGCGTAGACTGGAGGACCGGTTCCTCTCCGACTCACTCAAGGCTCGACTCTAAATAATCGGCATTCGTCCAGCGACTTCACCTTACCATTCCTACCTTGCGAAAACATTTATAAAGGCATTTCGGTATATTCAATCAGGGATTACATGGTTGAGTAATGGCATCTGCTTGCTCGGCTTGTTGTGCAAATAAGGCGTTTCACCTTGATTAGTCGCGTGATGTTAGATATCATAGACCTCTAAAGAAGATAAATTGAGTTGGTTCAGAAGAGGCAGTCAATCGATACCATTTGCGATAATTCTGTGTGGGCGAGGGGGCAAAGATGGGACGGACACCACAAGCTCTAGGTGAAGGCTAGACAAATTGTATTCCTAGTTGGACCCAAGTGGGCCCTTATGTAGCCCAATGTTTACTCCGTAGTTCGCCCCAGTATAGACCAGGATTGTCCGAGATGACATCGTCGTAGCTCGCATGTTGTTCCTGTCGGATCGACAGCCCGAAACGCGACGCGTCGTGCACACACGGATTCCATCGCACGGCATACAGTGTAACTAGAACTGGGTAGATTACAAAGCTTGGTACTTATCTAAGTCAGCTCCAACTGATTGACCCATCCAGAGCACTACAGTCACACAGCACCTTTGAGCAGGCAAGGGTGTGATCCTACGCATCAGCAGTCAAAACACGGCGGACGCGTCTCGGACATGTCGGACGTCATCACCGACCGGACGGAAACAGAACTTTGCCCAAAGCCCACTAATTGGGGCCCCAGAGCTCGCCATGAAATCTAGATTGGAGCCAGGCTACCGCATTAGGATAGGCAGCGGCGCCGAAGGGGCCCAGAGAAATCCCGTAATTCCGTGGTGGTGGAGCAGGGGGACTTGGGAAACAGACCGGCGCGTCGCGTTCTGTGTGAGCACGGACATGAAAGTTGAGAAAACTTCGCCTCGGATTTACGCCGGTGGGGATCGGCAGCTGAGCTCAGCTTGATTGCTCAGGATGCCGTAAACGCTGCCTAAGCAACTGCAGTCATCTGTAAGGTACAGAAGACCGGTGAGGGGTCTAGGCATGGGAGGTGTTCATGGAGACTAGCTAGTCTGCAACACCATGGAATGTCTGATAGACAGCAATGGAGACAGCGAAATTGACAGCAGCACGCATTCAGGAGCGAGGATCGCGATCGATTCAATTTGATCAGATAAGATAGGGACCAGCATTAAGACCCGAGATGGAATAGCGCGACGAAACACGAACGCGCTAGGGTACGGAGTACAAGCGGCAGAGACGCCGATGGTGGTGAACAGCGCAGTGTGTACGGAGGTACCTTTCCAGGAATGTGGAGAGAGCTGTAAAACTTGTTGCAGGCTTGCAGCTGCTGGAACAGTGGAGTTCTAGAGCACCGGATGGACGACTGGCCGGTGGTCTGACTGGAGCAAAGCGAATGGCTCATGGGTCAGCCGTAGAGCGAAAATGGAATGAAAGACGTGTAGACGCGACGACATCAACAAAATGGGTCCGGATCAACTATGTTCCAGCCAGCCTCCCGGCCCCAAGTCGCGCCAAGTCACGTGCGACGTGACTTAGCCCGTCGCGCTAAGGATCACGCTCCTCGTCCCATGCAAGTATTTCTGTCTGCTTGTCCCTCCCCTTCGCAGCTCATTTTCTTTCTCTCCAGTCCATCACGATCAATTGTCTGGTGTGTTGCTGCGTTGCTGTGAACAATTGTCTTCAATTACTTTTCTACTATCTCCTTCCAGCTTCACAATGTCCGCACAACTCACTCCCTCCAAGCAGGTAGGTGATGTCACGTCTTGCCTCCCAATGGACAACGCGTCGACGCGAGCAGCCCGACTAATATACCTCGATGAATAGGCTGCTTCCTCGCTTGAGAAACTCAAGATGAGCGACTCTCCCGTCAAGAAGCTCAACTTCAACGCCGCTGGCAAGGAGAACGCTCCCGCCGCCACCACCGACGTCGTCGCCGAGAAGACCCTTGCCGAGAAGCCCGCTGAGGCTCCCAAGGTTGCTCCTGGTATCAAGGAGTTCGAGGCCAACGAGCCTCTTCTCCAGGAGAACCCTCACCGTTTCGTTCTTTTCCCCATCAAGTACCACGAGGTCAGTCAACACGTCCCCTACGCGTCACGCGTAAAGTGGAATTTTCCCGCTCTGCCCTCGGGTGCCCCACCCGCGTCGAGACTAGTGCACTAACGTGTATTTTCGCGTCCTACAGATCTGGCAGATGTACAAGAAGGCCGAGGCCTCTTTCTGGACCGCCGAGGAAATTGATCTCTCCAAGGATTTGCACGACTGGAGCAACCGCCTTAACGATGACGAGCGCTACTTCATTTCTCACGTCCTTGCTTTCTTCGCCGCTTCCGACGGCATTGTCAACGAGAACCTGGTGGAGCGTTTCAGCGGCGAAGTTCAGATCCCCGAAGCTCGTTGCTTCTATGGTTTCCAGATCATGATGGAGAACATCCACTCCGAGACCTACTCTCTCCTCATCGACACCTACATCAAGGAGCCTAAGCAGCGCAACTACCTCTTCGACGCCATTGATAACAGTATGTGCATCGCGCTAGGATTGTGATTGGACGAGAATGCTAACCTGCTGCAGTTCCTTGCATCCGCAAGAAGGCTGATTGGGCGATCCGGTGGATCCAGGACCGCGAATCCACTTTCGCGCAGCGTCTGGTCGCTTTCGCTGCGGTCGAGGGTATCTTCTTCTCCGGCTCTTTCGCCTCTATCTTCTGGCTCAAGAAGCGTGGCCTGATGCCCGGTCTTACCTTCTCCAACGAGTTGATCTCCCGTGACGAGGGTCTCCACACCGACTTCGCGTGCTTGCTCTTCTCCCACCTCAACAACCGCCCCAGCAAGCAGATGGTCGAGGACATCATCGTCGAGGCCGTCGGCATCGAGCAGGAGTTCCTGTCGGACTCTCTGCCCGTTGCCCTGCTCGGCATGAACGCCAAGCTGATGTGCCAGTACATCGAGTTCGTGGCCGATCGCCTGTTGGTGGCTCTTGGTAACAAGAAGTACTACAACTCCACCAACCCCTTCGACTTCATGGAGTCGATCTCCCTGGCCGGCAAGACCAACTTCTTCGAGAAGCGCGTCGGTGACTACCAGAAGGCTGGTGTCATGGCCAGCACGAAGAAGAAGGAGGAGGAGGAGACCAGCGCCTCGGCGGGCGGTCTCAACTTTGACGAGGACTTTTAGAAGAGTGATGCCACGATATACCCGGTTGTCGGCACCAGCCATGGCTACGAATAATTCTTGTTTGGATTTTGTGTTACGAAGCTTTGAGGTTTACACGCATGGGATTGGCGTTGGATGGGCGGATTTCTTTTACACCTTTGTATCTAGCTAGAAATGTACATTGTTGGATAATATTGATGAGTATGGTGAATCGCAGTCAAGGAATTGTAGGTTGTACGAAGTCGTTCTGAATAGAGCCACACCTTAGGACCTATCCTCTGCTCACTTCAATCGGTTCACCTCCACAGTAAGTCCAAGGACAACCACAACCATCAACGCGGGTATCTCAATTTCTTCCTTCTTTCCTTGCCACCACACCAGCGAACCCTAAGTCCAAACGAGTAAACCATCGCTCTTCAGAAATATCCACATAGACCCCTTATTCTCAATCATCAAGCATCGACCGAACGAATCACCGCTTCCCCTTCCCACCCTTCTTCTTCCCCTTCCCACTTTTACCCCCAGCCCCCGCCGCAGCGGAAACAACCCCCTCACTCCCCCCCTCCCCAACTACCGCGGAGGAAGCAGGCACAGGCACAGACGACGCATCCCCCATCTCCACATCCCCCGCCCCAGCACCACCAGTTACCGCAGCACCCGCACCCCCCGCAGCCCCGGCACTTGCACTCCCCAACCCCAACCCCAACCCCTCCACATCCGCCCCCGCCGCCAACTTGCCCAGCGAGGAGATCAACCGCCCCACCTCGGCGCCCTTGTTGGTCCGGTATTTCAGACAGATGCCGGAGCCGGGGTGGAAGGTCTTGAGGGTGAGGGTGGCTATGCGGGGTTTTTCTTGCGATTGGGGAGTTGGAGTTGGTGATTGCTGGGTTTCTTGGGCGGGTTGTGCGGTTTTGGAGGCGGAGGGGCTGGAGGAGGTCTTGGTCTTGGTCTTCGTCTTGGTGGAGGAGCGGGTGGCGTGGGAGAAGGTGTATTTTGTTGTTATTTTCTGGGGCGTTGGGTATCGTTAGTTGTTGTGGTGGTTGGTTGGTGGGGTTTGGGAGGAGGTTGGGTTGGGGTTGGGTTGGAGATGGAGGGAGGGGATAGGATTGAGGTAGGATTGAGCTTGGTGAGCTGCGGGGGAAGATGGAGAGGGGAGGGATTTGGGGGGTCGTGTCGTACCGCATCAGGATATGCTTGCAGGAGCAGGGCGGATTGCTCCAGGTAGGCTTGGGGGGTGGGGAGGTATGGCATCTTGATTCGGGAGCTGTGGTCTCGTCTCGGGATACCAGGGAGTATTAGATGAGGGGTGAGGGTTGAACACAGTATGGAGATAACGAGATGGGCGTGTTTGAGGTGAAGGTGAAGGTAATTGTGTCACCTGGATGTGGATGCGTGCTGCATTGCGGGTTTTGGTGGATTTGGCACTCCGGAGGTGCTGTTGTTGGCCCGGGCGGTGAGCGCTCGGCGCCGATCTGCCGGCTGCCGGGTTGGAAGCCCCCAAGTACTCGAGATGCTGGTCCGGGATAGATGCAGTAGGTACTCCGTACTGTACCAAGGTACTAGGTCTGTTGCGATCGTGCACATGGCGCTGGTTGATTCAATTCATTCGTCATTCGTCCCTCGTACCTACTGTACAGCGTAGGCTATGTATAGGCCATCCATCTATCGTACATACAAAAACATGAACTAATTACATCGAATCCTCTGCAGCATGTCCCACCCTCTACTAGGTAACTTATCCATCGATAGCACCAGAACTATGTGATCGGCTGGGCACATCGCACGCAAACCAGCCGCTGTCTCCCATTGCGCCCCTTGGTCGCGCGGAAATTGGTGCCCGCGCAGTTCTCGCACCGGAGCACTTCGCCGTCCTCGCCATCGCCGTTGGACGACCCATAGTCGCTGCTCAAGGCACTCCCCAAGCTCATGTTGCGTTCTCCCGGCACCGCCAGGTGGTTCGGACTGGGCAGCCCGCTGCCGCTGCTGGGCTTGCGCTTCTTCCGCATCGCGAGCGCGTCGCGCGCGATCTTGTTGTAGAACGCGTAGCTTTGTTCGCCTTGCAGCCACAGCGGGTTGTCCTTGTCCTCCCGCTTGCCGAACGTGGTCGTCGACGCCGGGGGCGTCTGTTGCCCCTCGATGCCACTGGCGAGAACGCGGGACGTCTCGGCGCTGGACCGACCGCTCTCCATGGACTGTTTGTAGGCCGATTGGGGTGGCGAGGTGGTGAACATCGACCGGGAGTCCGGTCGTGCCGCGTTGAACGACGCGCGGCCGGGGCTCGCATACCCTGATGGCCCGTCGCGGATCGACTTGTGCGGGGAGGGACTGCGAGTGCGCGGGGTTCGCATTCCTGAACGACTGTTGCTGGTACCGTGACGAATTACCGAATTGCGCCATGAGATGATGCGCTCCGATGGCGTCTTGTGTGTGGAATCCTTCCCGGTGGAGGATGCGATGCTGTGGCGGGCCGAGTTGGTGCGCCGGAGAATCTTGCGGGAGATCGTGCTGTGCGCGTCCCAGTTGTCGTACCGCCGTTTCTGGTAGGCACAGTCCTGGCGCAGGACTTGGATCTTGCCGGAGTAATCGGCCACGATCATGATGTTCCCGTCCGGATGGGTCGACCGAGCCAGATACGCCGGCGACTCCTGCTTTCTGGCTCCTGAATTAGGATGCGCCCGCCCGTTCTCCCGGTCTGCCTGGCTGATTAGAGTCACCGGTGGGGGGTTACATACGTCGAAGATCGGATCTTCGGCGAGTCCCAGTGCCTGTTTTGTTTTCGTGGGGGCCATGATGGCAGCCGTAACCATGGCCGAGTGTGTATCGAGCACCTCGACGGCCCGCTTATCGGAGTCCTTCTCGATCGATTCTACCGGCCATAAATACGTCCGGCGATCTTCGCTGCCGCAGATGATATGTTTTCCATCATTGCTGAAAGACGCGCGGATCTGGCTGCAGGTATTCTCATTGCCGCGAAACTTGGCCTCTAGCGTCCTGTCGCGAAAGTTGTACAGCCGTATCCGAGAGTCGTTGCTGGTGATCAAGAGTTTGACCTCGCCATAGGGGTCGTTGCATGGCAAGGTCATAGTATCGATACCAGTAATTTTGCTGCCCTTGGCGTTGCGACCACGTGCGGAACGCACATGAATCTGTCCAACGGCCTTTAATCCATCTGTTTCGTATATGTTACACAGCCCGTTGAGGCTTCCAGCGATGGAGTGCCGTCCATCAGGTGTAAAGGCAACGGCCGTGATCATATCGGGGACAGTCGCCACAAACGCCACACTCTTATCCGGGATACTCCATAGCCGCAATTTGGTGTCTAGTGATCCTGCCAGGAAAAACCGATCATCTCGCGGGTGAAATTGGATCGATGTAACAAAGTCGCTATGCTTGAAGCAGCATAAGCACTCGGGTCGGCTCACGTGCCAGAGTCGGACCGTCTTGTCCATTGACGAAGAGAGCAAGAAGTTGTTCTAGAAGTCTGCGTTAGCACCGATCCACACTTGGACAAGCCAGTGAAAAGTACCTTGCTCCAGCTGAGATCCAGTACGCTTCCCGTATGGCCTTCGTAGACTTGGACCGGACGAGACTTAAATACTTGCGCGTTCAACCGGGGCGGACCATCATCACTATCGGATGCCGGATCGGCCGGGTCGCGGTCCTCGGGGGAGCCAACGACTTGCCAGACATGCACTTTCTTGTCTTGACCAGCAGCTGCCAGGTATTTGCCATCATTGGAGAACACGAGCGCCCAGATCGCCTTGCCCGTGCTGGCCTCGTTTGGTACTCCTGTGGACGACACGGAGTCATCCTTGTCCGAGCCACCCGCAGCACCGGTTGCGCCCTCGAGCTCTTGCGCCACGAAGACTCGACTGAATGTCTTTTCCTTCTTGTTATGTGCTCTTACGCGGATGTATTTGGGAGGAGGCGGGAATCGAGGGAAGAACCCGATCGGCTGCGAAGCGGCGTCGGTATCCATGCGAGTTGTTTCGGGCTCCGAGACATCGTCCTCGTCATTTATATATTGATCCTTCTTTTTTCCGGGTATGATACGACTCAGAAAAGAAACTCCCTTCCTATATAACGGGAAGATCAGACGATCAGCAAGCTTGTTCCGTCAGGTCCGAAGGGGGGAAAAAGCAATGTGAGCCGCATGGCGATAATGCGGGGTAAAGGGTCTGACTTTTAACAACAACAACGAAGAAAAAAAAAAAAAAAAAGGTTTCGCACTCACTTCTTCTCCTTGGACGCCTTCGGATGCATATTCGCATCGCCCCGGTTTGAGCCATGGTCTAAGGAGCCACGATGATCGCCTCCGCCCGCTTCCGCTTCGTGTGAGGCCCTACCCAATAGCTTCAAGGGGATAGACTTGTGGGTGTTGGTGCGCTTGATGATATGCTATCGGGAACGCACGGTCAATCAGCCACCTAGACATCTAGACCACGGAAACAAGCGCGTCAGCCTTACTTGTGATAACGGATCGATGGCGCTCGAGTCGGTAGTCGATTGGAAGACGGATGGGGACGAGGCGGTGTTTTTCACGGAACCATTGCTTGGGTACTGCAAGGTGTGGGAGTTTCGGTTGCCATCTTGTAGGGGTCCGTTCGAGGCTGAAGCAAAGTCCGAGGGACTCGAAGCTAAATGTAGGGAGGGGGAGCCCGAGTCAGCAGCTGATCGAAGATGGTGATTTCTTGTCTCGTGACCGACTGGACGGACTTACCGATCGGAAAGGTTTGCGACGAGCGGATCAGGCTGGGTTTGGAGGCATTGGGACTCTGATCGCTGCGATTGAGCACCGTGGGGCTATTGCTCGTGTTTGTTGTGCTGGTGGTGGAGGTCTCGTGGATAGGAATGGAGGAAGAGGAAGATGCGGTGCTGGTGACGATCGCGGGGACTGTCAACGCCCGCGAAACCGCAGGCCCTCCTCGGTCTGGTCGCATTCCCTCCGCCATGATCCGAGTCTCGCCGGGAGCGGCGCATGAGAATTCCAGGAAACAGTCGAAGGAATTTGACTTCGGGATGAGAAGAAAAATCAGGGAGAATGTAGTCTAGGTATTCTAGAAGGAAGAAAAATGTATCTCGGAGAAAACCGAGTCGGAAGAACTGGGGAGAAGGGGGGGAAGATGGAGTGGAAGTTCGGGGACTCAAATGGAGACCCGCGGGATGGCCATGAATAATTACGAAGGTAATCAATCTATTTGGGAATAATTGATAGTAAGTTAGTGAGGGTGCCCAGTGGCCTGTCCGGATGAATTGCGCCGGAGTTAACCAGTTAACCAGTAACCAGTAACCAGTAACCAGTAACCAGTAACCAGTAACCAGTAACCAGTAACCAGTCAAACCAGTAGATGACATCAAACAGGGTCTTTTCTGCCCTTGCGCTTTTCCGCTAACGAAAGGCTTGGTTTGGTCGAGACTCGAGGAGCCATGGATAGCCGCTGCAGAAGGTCGAATTATCTTGCCACCGTCTGGCCATGTTCGCGCAGTTTCGAGTACGTAGTCTCCCTCGTAGAGATAAAGAGTATATGTATGTACTATCTTCATCATCAAGTCATACAAAGTAACTTAACACATCCATATCTTCTCCACCACCAGATCGATCGTAAAAGTGTGGAGAGAGAACGGAGTCAGGCAGAGTGATCATGATGACTGTCATTTATCATCAGGCACAATAACTAATGCTTGCTTCCTTGGCAACGGCAACAATAACCGTCTTCCCTACTCCATCATAAGGAGTGCCGTGCAGTGGTGCAGGTGCTAAACGAGCCTTTCCGCTTTGGGCCTGGTCGGACGCTGCTTTTCGCTCACGGAGCGTGGGGTGCAACTGGAAAGTGCGTGTCCGTCCCGAAGTTCCCGGGCGATACCTGCCTTTCGGACGCAACAACAGAAGCTCCATCACCATCCACTACAGCCAACAGTCTAAAACATCAAGCTATGCACTGGATATGTTGATTTAGTTCTAATCTATATGATGGTCAACTATTTGTGAGACATTCATCGAACAACCTCACTCCCTTCCCGCTCTGCACCGCGAAAATATATCTCTATAGATTGCGGGCGCATTTACACTCACACATTTATCTCTGGGATATGACTGCCAAGAGATACACACGATCAATTAGACACACGATCAATTAGACGCTTCGCTACTGGAGACATAGTCATCCGTCAGCGGCTTCTTCAAGGCCTGGTGGTTGGTGACCTTTCGCAGCTCCTGTAACTCCGCGAACCCTAGCCTCCGCAACCCCATCACCAGGTGTTTCTCAACCGTGGACGTCTTTGCCTGCTCATCAGGCCTAGAGAGCAATGTCAGAAAGAAAGCCACTTTTGAATACTACACAATCTTGGTTATCGAGTACTTACTCCCTCAATTGGTGAGACCGCTGGGACACCCATTCGTTCAGCTTCGCGATGTACGCCATGGCCAGCACAAACCCCACCGACGCCCCGGGCACGCGGCTCTCATGAATGCTGAACGCAGCCGCCAAGGGGATGGCTAGCGCGTATATGGTGTTGCCAGACGTATCCCGCAGATACGGGGTATAATGAAAGAAGAAGATGAAGACCCGTGCATAGACGAAGCTGTCCAACGCATAAACCGAGAGCCGATGGAGGTCGGGGCTCTGGAGCAGGTAGGCGAGCATACATACGACGGGGCGCAGGATGGCTCCTGCTTGGTAGGGAGGTCGTGTAGTCTGGGGGTCGCCGCGCCGGAGTGTCTTCACCAGCTGAAGACTGGTGGCTGACCAGACTAGGCAGGAAACCACATCCAGTGAGCTGGGAAGGATCCTATCATGGCCTAGCTGGACGCGACGGAGGCGGTACTCGAAGACCTCAAAGAGCCCTGTGCCGATGTGCAGGGAGAGACAGAGTTTATGCTTGGAGAACTTCACGTGATAGCTGGGAGCGTGATATTGCGAGTGGTAGAAGATGATCACCACATAGAGGAGGGTATGTTGGAGCAAGTCGATCTGCTCTGGGTGCTGGGGAATCTCCGATAAACTACTAGGCATCATGGCTGCGGGTATACTGGTTGAAGAGCCGGGTTCGGACGTAGTGGGATCATGCGCATAGAGCATACGACCATGCCGCAGCTGAGGGAGGTGAAGCCGTCCTTCTTATTGTCCTTGCACATGCTCTAGCCTGCTAATCGACTCTGACCTTGAGTTAAGGTAGACCTATGATCGACTGTGTCGTCATGCTGGAGCCCAAACGTGCTTGCAACCGACCCCTGTGCTCCACGGTTAGACTTATGCTTAAACCAGACCGTTACCAAATTGGGGTAGGAACATCAGGGAGAGATTTCTCGGAAGAGGGGCCCGAGAGACAGTGTTTTGCCTCGTGGTGGGGTGGTTGTTGTATCAAGATTGTGCCATCCAAAAACAGGAAACCGATGCTTTTATCTGCGTCGGGGTAGTTATCCCTGCTACAACACATCAGGTATCTAGGTTCATACTAACTTCCGATACACAACGCTTCTTCTGAACGAGACTACTTTTCACTGGTTGGTTCTTCGTGCCAGGTCCATCACGTTTCAGGATTTTCCCTGGCCAAAGAACTCACAAGAGTAGAGTCCATATGCTCCGATTTATGTATCCCCTTGTGTGGATGATTGACCTTGGATGACCGACGGTTCGATGGAGCTTCCTCCTCTTCTAGGGAAATAGAACCTGGAATTAATCAATCACGGGAAGATGGTCGGTGGTGTTTTTGTCTGATGTCTGTACCATTCTCACCATCAAGTACCTAGTAGTATGTTGGAACCGGGCAATTCGGAGATCCATGATGATACAGTGAGGCCTTTGGAATTGCTCATATGTGTCGTCGTATGCGGGATTGAAGTTCAGGGTTTCAGAAATCCCAGGAAGTGAAATAGATGAACAGTTCAGAATCCCTGCTTTGGTCTACACATTGCAAGGTATGGAGGAAGGATGGAAAAGCCCAGTTGGTACCGAAGCTAATTCGGTGCGTGTTCAGTGAGCAACCAGTGAGTCTCCCAAAAGCAGCGGCAGTCTTGCAGTGAGTGCACATGGCCGCCACACCAGCTGAGCCCTCAGCTCGGACCCTGCCCAGCCTTGATAATCTTCCCCCCTCCAATCGATTGTTCTCCCCCTTTTTCCGAATACACCGAACCAGTTGGTTACACTTCAGCGTCGCACTGTGCCAGGTTGATCGGCTAAATTGACCACCTGCCGTGTGACTTTCGACAGACTACTATGGTTAATTGTCAAGAGGAGCATCCGATACCATATCAAGTGCCTGTGGTCTCGTGTCCAAGGTCATTTTTATCACTTAAGTTACTGCTTACAGACCGGAGATACACGGGAATAGAACTAGACCAGCCCATCTCGCCCTTCCACTTCAACCTTTTTTTACACCACACCTCCCACATTGTCATTCTTTGCATAGGCTACCTGGTAAACTCTGTACCAGGGCCGCTGGAACAAACTATCCAGTGACTCCAAAGATCGTCCGGTGGTATCCTGAACAAACTTAGTCACTCCGCCCGCGTGGAATCCTCAAGGGGACACTTACCGGCATCGCAAAGAACACATAAATCAGCGAAACAAAACAGATGCAAGCGAAGAAGGCGAATGCGCCCCATTCTTGCATCACTTCCAGCATATCAGGAGTTGCCCGAGAACATCCGAAGAAGAACACCCAGTGAAAGGCCATGCCCATCGAAACAGCCAGCGATCGGATGCGGATTGGGTACACTTCTGCCCCGATAAGATACGGCATGCCATGCCACCCGATGTTCCACCCCACCCCATGGATAAAGATAGCTGCCACAGCCCCCGTCGAGGCTCGAGATACGCTCGGGGTGTTGGCGATGTGGGCCGCGGTCATCGTGCGAGCTATGCCAAGATAGCACGCCAGGTAGACCAAGGTGGTCGTTTGAAGCGTGATTCCCGTCATGAGAGACCTCCGACGTCCGATGAAATCAATCACCAGCAACGAGAAGATCAGGCAGCTGACAAACTTGACTACAGCGTAGAACCCGGTCGCTAGCGAGGCGGTCTCACTCGGCATACTCAAGTAGCCGAAGATCGTGGGGAGATATTGAGTGATCGCACTGGCGCCCGACCATTGAGAGAATAGGTGCGCCATGAAGACAAGCAGGAAGCGACGTCGATTCTCGACTGGAAGTAACACTTCTTTCACCAGGTCCCACTGCGTCGCTCCCACGACAGCCTCCCGCTCGTACAAGATCTGCGATTCCATGATCTGGATGTCGGAAATCACTTCGGCATGACCATTGGGCAAGCCGCGGAGTCGGGATACCGTGGCAATGGCTTGTTCGCGCCGGCCGACGTATAGTAACCATCGAGGAGATTCCACACATAAAAACGTCCCAAACCCCCAGATCACCGCCGGTACCAGCTGGAGGAATGTAGGAACCATCCATTGCAGGTCTTCTCCGTCATACGCCTTGGTGATGCCATAGTTGATGAAGAAGCCGAAAACAGAACCCAGCTGTTGGCAAGTCGAGTACTGAATAGCGAGAAGCCCGCGAATCCTTTTCGGTGCAATCTAGATGCCTGATAAGCCGACACGCCCCCTCTCCATGTCGATGAAGATGGATTACCTCCGAAATATACATCGAAGGAACGATAGTGATTCCGCCACCACCAAACCCAGCGATGAACCTGGATGCGTAAAAGGCTGACAGGTTGCCTTTGCTGAGCGCCTGTCCGGCGACTCCTGCTGCATAGATCAACGTTGACAGACGCAAGCTCCATTTTCGTCCCAAGCGGTCATTGACTGGCAGGCACTTTTGGGACTCCGTTAGCAAGTCAGGTATTCATGGACTGTTGGAATTTGGCTTACAGCCAGACAGCCAAAGATAGCCCCAGCCGTGAAAATCGACACAATCCACCCTTTCGTGTTGGCATATTCGTCTGGTGACTGTCTATCGATCCCAAAGGCGACGCGGAACTGGGACTGTACCACAAGACATGCGATGTTCGCTGCTGGATTAGATGTTTGATGGCTTGGACGGTGGAGTTTTGCCTCTCACCTTCATCAAAACCCTTACATATCCCTGCCAAAGCAAAAATGATTGCATTCATCAACAGATAAGAGTTGAGGGACCATTTCGGAGGCTCCTTTGGAGGCTGGCTTATTTCTGTAATGAGCCCCATGGTTGCCCTTCAATACTCACTCACTTTCGCCGCGGTCCTCCCAGACACAATATATACAATCCTATCCTTTCCAAGGGAGGGACAGGGCTGTAAGTATCCTTGGCATAAATGGCGCACGAATGTAGCGCGACGACAATATCTCATGACTACATCTCATGCGTCCGAGGCAAGGAGTCGTCCCTCACGTACAATTGTGGCCATTTTCTTCCCAGAGGTTATATCAGCCGGCAGGTAGCTGCAAAGCGAATGATAAGGCTTTCTCAAAGCACCTGTCTTCGAACGCACTGGAGTTAACCTTGCCAACATTCCTCCTGAACATGAGCAAAGGCTCGCGCATACCTGTCGATAGCGCTGCATCTGCCAGGAATCGATGATTTGCAGGATGGCCCAGCTACTCAGCAGTTTCGACAATTTCAACCACTCCCGGATCAGTCGGCTACTATAGTAGATCAGGTTGCATTGCAGCATCTCAGTAGCAGCGCATGTGAGAATTCGGAGCTGACCACGACTCGAAAAGAACCGACCCATATATGCTAGGGGCTCGAGGTCTCGATCGCCTGGACTTGACACGACTTCTCGTCTTACTCCTATTCCTAGCATTCTGCATCTATTTATCTCGAGCTTATTACTTCTGCTGCTTGACTTATCCGGAGCTCGAGTTATCCGGAGCTCGCCGTTTTGAGGCTTTTACTGCTTCGACTGCGATTTCAGGGCCTCCAGGAGCCGAACTCGACGGGCCATGCGCACTTTGGTTTCAATTTCGTAACTCTATGGTCACTAGGGATATGCGAGCAACCTCGAGCAAAATCATGTTAGAAATGCTATTCTCGCTTTTTCCTCCCCACTGAGCGGAGAATTTCCACGGTCGTTTCATGTGATGCCTCATTCTCGATTTTATGGGCCCTGGGAAGCCCGTTCACTACAAAACTAACCGATGACACGGAGGTTCACCATTGAATGAACAGTCTCTGCTTACTCGGTTGTGTCCCCGAGAAGCTTATTAAGAATGACTTCTCACGCACGACCTAAGAATGGTACACCATGTATGATGTGGACGGATCGATGGAAATGGGCGGACTGAACAGATCAGAGCTGAGAACCCTTATCATGTGCCACAAGATGAATAACTGCCATTACTACGGAGAACTTCATATAACTATACTCGATCGAGAGCCCGACAGTCCACGGCTCAAAGTTTAGCCAATAGACGGCGCTGAAGCTTTGATTGATTAAAAATCGAGACCCTGAAAATGTACCCACTATGACGTCCCACTCTTGAGGTGGATGTCTTCAAAATACCCCGTTTAACCCTCAACAACACAATCCCGACTCACAGTTACTACCTACTATTTTGTTGACAAGGAGAAGTCATCTCTCAATATGTCGCTGCAAGGACTTAATGTGCTCATTGTGCGTGACAATCTCCTATTCCCCAACGTGGTCGAAGCTAACATAGCTGCAGACTGGAGCTTCGATGGGCATTGGCGAGGCGATGGCCAATTCAGTAGCCGAACAGGGTGCCAATTTGATTCTGTTTGCACGGTCGGAAGTAAGAAGATTCGTGGTAGTTACCACGACAAGACATACAAACCATACTAAAACATTACTAGGACAAACTCCAAGCCCTCGCGAGCAGGATCCAAGAACACCACCCAGGTGTCAAAATCATCAGCAAAGCAGTCGACATCCAATCTTACGAAGCAGTCGAGTCCGCGGTGAAATCCAGTACCCAGGAGCTCAATCAGATCGACATTCTCATCAACAATGTCCTGAAACCCTCTTCCATGCTACCACACAGCAAAACATGACTGACCCCAACCAAAATAGGCCGGCCTCGCCCTCGGCGCGCCCGCGCCCTTCCACGAGCTCAAAATCGCCGACATCCTCACCATGAACCACACCAACATCAACGGCTGGATGTTCGTCACGCACGCCGTGCTGAACGCCTCCATGATCCCCCGCAAAGCCGGCACGATCCTCAACATCACCTCTGTCACGGGGCTGGAGGTCCCGCCCTTCTCCGGGGAGTGCGTCTACCACACCAACAAGGCCGCGCAGGAGGGGTTCACGAACGCGCTCCGCAATGAACTGAGTGGCACGAACATCCGGGTGCTGGCGCTGCGGCCGGGGTGTGTGGCCACGAATTTCCACTCGCTGCGCGTGGGGCATGATAAGGAGATGTACGATCGGTTTTTCGAGGGGTATCAGTATGTTGTTCCCTGACTGGTGGGTTCGAGGAGGCGGTTGGGGCTCCTTAGAGCGTTGTGCTGATCTGAGACTCTAGGCCTCTGGTGTCGGAGGATATTGCACGCGCAGCGGTGTTCATGTTGCAGCAGCCGGTGCATGCGTCGGTTAAGGCGCTGGATATTGTTCCGTCGGGTGAGTCGATCTGGAGAGTCATTTACAGGAGTTGAGAGGTGCTGACATGTGTTTTGTAGCTCAACGGTCGCTGAATGTGTTTGACCGGGAGTGGAATCAAAGGAATGCTTGATTCGGTATGGGCAAGCCATTATCTATACGGTCAGACGACCAGAATGATCGAGCTCAAGCAAGCGGTAAAGATGGCGAGAACGTGCAGCGCGTGGGAGGCAAACGAAGCTACACCAGACTTCTTTCGCGTGCAACATACAAAGAACCCCTATCAGGCAATTATCATCGCAATTCTAGGCTCGACTTTGCATACATGATCTTATATAGGATGGTGGTGAACCAGCCCAACTGTCACAATTGATCTCCGATCATCGGAGATTACTCTAGAATCCAGCTTAACTTGTGCAGCACGTGTGTGCAAGCAAGGGGCTCGAATGACATCACAAGTGCATATCATCTCCACGTCTTGGAGAGCCGGGAATTGAGTTCTGGGCTCCGATGAATGTTTCTTACGGAGAAACCTTTTTCTCTTGACCACGATTGCAATGCAAGTTCGAGAGATGGGAGGTATATCATGGGAATTAGTGTAAAGGCCGTGCCGGAATAGGTGATTGTACTGGACTTCTGGCTGCTGTAATGAGGAATTTTCCTATGCGGTATAGTCCGAAAGGCAACTGAGCTGTGGGATACCAGTGAGTCAATCACAGATGTCGAGAACAATTGCAGTAGACATCCGGGATACTTAGTAGTGGCACTCTGTTGATTCCCCACTTGGCTCCAAGGAAGAACTTAGCATACTAGGCGCAACTCGGCCCAATCCCATCCCCCCCACCGAGAAGCCGCTCCGTAATTTGTTCTCCGCGTTCCCACTGGCAACTTTCCCCGCAAACCATTCCGAGCCGGAGAAATCCCCAACTTACATCTTCAGGCTGGCTGGCATTCACAATCATGAGTGAGAGGATCTCGGAATTACGCTTCCGGTCGGGGAATGCCCCTCCGCGCTTCTTCAAAGCATGTCGCTGGTGCAGGAAACAGAAAATGCGTTGCGACGCCCGCAGTCAGGTCCCCTGTGCGCGCTGTCGCAGCGCGGGTCGCGACTGTGTTCTCGATCCCATCGTGGATGGAAGGCGGCGCAGTCAGCGCCACGAGTCTCCCCGACCCTCTCGGTAGGTGGAATCGGAAATGTATCCGACGCACTACTATACTGGGCTGACTCCATGTCATGTGTAGACGGCAGATCGCAAGATCCCCGTGGAATGAACCGACCGGGTTCAACACACCCTCGACCCGCGAGCCAGAATATTCGCCTGGCCCGGTCGTACAGGAGAATCCGCTGGACAGCGCGCTCGACTCCCTGCCTGACTCTGGGGACCTCCGCTCACCAGGCGCCTCCGAGAAACACGGTCAGGACAGCAGCCAGCAGTTGAGTCCCAACGATATGATTGCCCCCGTCTCGGTCGTACACTCCATGTCGGTGAATCTGCTCGGGTCCAGCAGTGTAAGTCGCGCTCATAGTACAGAGCACATGTCGCTAAACGCGCCAGCAGATCTTCATGGATAGTTCGAACAAGGCCGATCTGAGAAGTGATATCATCGCTCGAGGCATCATCAGCGAGGAGCAGGCACGGTCGATGTATGAACGGTCGGTAGAATAGCATTCACTCAAGCACTCTCGAGCAAGGACAACGTTGACCCTCGAATCCAGGTTCTTCAACGGCAGTAAGAACTTCCTTGCCTTGTTCGACCCCATTCGGGACACCTTCGATTCGATCCGATCGCGCTCGCTCTTCTGCTTCTCGGTCATGATCTACATAGCCAGCCGGGCGGTTCTCGACCTCCGAAGCAACACCCACCTGCAGCGGGTACTACAGGATGAAGCACAGAGACTCGCCGAGGACAGTTTCTTCGAGCGACCGACCAAAGTCGAAACTGTCCAGGGGATGGTTCTCCTCGCAGCCTACTCGGAGAAAACCTGGTTCTCCACAGCGCTGATCCTACGCACTGCCCTTGACTCGGGGCTCGAGAAGTCGCTAGACACCTTGCTTTCACAACAGAATGTACCCCGGAGTGCGCTCTCCGCCACTCTGGAAGAGCGGAAGCTGGTGTGGCAGACTAGGACTTGGCTCATCAGTTTCACACTCGAACTGGATGTCGCGTCCGGCACAGGTCGGAAATCAAGAATCGACGCTGTCGATACTACGAAACTACGCAAGTTTCTCGATTACCCGCTTTCGTTGCCTTGCGATATGCGCACAATATGTATCATCGAGGTTCACCAGCTTCGGAGTAAGTGCACGCTTGACTAGATATTTCGGTCCATCTCTGATCTCGATAGGTCAATTCCGGATGATTGTTGAAAACTCGAAGACCATTCACGAAATAGTTGGCATCGAACTACCGGCTGTCATGGCAAGGTTACAGACATGGTGGAATACATGGGATGAGATTCATAATAGTAAGGCTTCATTTCCGTACCAACATGCTTGGAGATGCTGACCGAAGGTGTCTTCAAGATAATGGCTTTCATGCGGGCGCATTTCAACGCTGTAGTCTCAAGTTGATGCATAACTATGCTCGGATATTTGCATTTTGCGCATCGTTGGCGCGGATCCAAAAGCTACAGTGTGGCAGCACCGAATCGGACTCAGAAACAGATGATCCGGATGTTTCCCACTTATGGCGCTCGCTTGCCTCAGCAACCATGGACCAACTGGGTTTGATCATATCAGAAACATCCTACCGATGTCAATTGACATGGACTCCTACATATCCAGCTTTGACAATCGCATTTGTCAGTGAGTGGTCCCAACAGCCATAATCTTTGTTGTGCATGGTGACACCTAACATCTGACCCCATACAGCAACTTTCGCATTACGAATCGCAAGATGGAGGCCAGACTTGATTGATCAAGACCTGCTCCTTGAACGGGCCCAACTCATATGTGACCTTCTGAAGCAACCCCCCTACCCGGATATACACCGGACCGTGTCGATCTTTGTCAACTATGGTCGCGCGCTTGTCGCGAGCCAGCGCGGACAGGGCGACGATTGCTTCCATGTCCAGGAGGATAGTAGGCGTATGGATGAGCAGCTGGTTCCGAACAAGGATCTGAACGGCATGAAAGTACCTATGTCGTCTGCATCGGCACCGTCAGAGCAGCCCAGCTATGGAGCCACGGAGACAATTCACCAAGGTGTCAAAGACACTGACCTGCTTTCGATACCCAATACTGACAGATCTGCCCCTCCCAGGCAGTTTCCACCCCGGCCACCAGGACCAATGGAAGCTCCCAACTGGAATTTATGTCACCCGATTGCAGATTCGTTCGGTTTGTTCGAAGAAGAGCAGAATGACATATTCGACTTCCTCCCTGCGATGCCTTCTATGCCGCAATAACCGACAACATGAAACAGCATACTATGGCTAGCAGCACATTCCTAATGTGGGGGCAGGTGATGGTGATGCATGGGCGATAAAATGTGTGGCCCGCACAAAGACAGGTTCCCTGACACGTCTGTGGAAGCCACGCTTGTCGCGCAGTCGAAATTCACATGCGATAATCTGTATGTCGAGAGAAAGTCTAGAGTGGTATGCGAGTGAGAAGACAATTTTGCGACAAAGTTGCGGTGGGCTCGCCAACCGGACATGGGTCATGTCCCAGCCAATGCTGTAGAACGGGCTTGGGACTCTCTGCATAAGTGCCCTGGTGTCCGATGATCGTCCCTTGGAGTGGGCCATTAGCGTGCTGCATGACGGGCTCTTAAAATTCTGGACTCACGAAGTTCTAGACTGTGTTGCCAA
Organism: Aspergillus aculeatinus CBS 121060; assembly: GCF_003184765.1. Lineage (NCBI taxonomy): Eukaryota > Fungi > Ascomycota > Eurotiomycetes > Eurotiales > Aspergillaceae > Aspergillus > Aspergillus aculeatinus. The sequence continues at coordinate 196,874 of NW_020291492.1, forward strand.
CATCAAACCTGTGAACCGGCTCCAGGTCGGGGCCGTTGTGTGGGCATCCCGCTGCACCGGGGCCGGACCGGGCCCGATCTGGCGATTGACAAGGTCCGAGTAAACAAGGTCTCCCATTGGGCATTCAAGACATACTCCAAGCCTAGAGTTCCATCAAAATGCCTCAATGCTTGCATAGTTACGTTGTTATCGTGACTCACTGATACCTCATCTCTGTAGGGTCCCACAGGTGACAAACCTATATAACGTTCGTTGTCCGCAATGGCGAAGAATGACGGTATACACAAATCAAATCGGATTCACTTGCATTGTTCGTTCTTGAAGTCGACTGCTCTTGTTATCACGAGAGACCATGGCTTCAGATTCAGTAGTCGAGGGTTCTGAACCCAGACTTGTTGCTGCAGGTAGGAGCTCGAAGCGCACCCTTGCAGAGTTCACTTCTCATGCGACATAACTAGCAGATGAAAAGCATATTAGGAACAATGGTCGAATTCTATCCGGCTTTTCAGAAGGTCCGAGTGCAAAGCTTACCGAGGGATATCAGTTGACCCAATTGATGGACGACCAAATCGTGGTAGATTTCGATCACAACTCGATAGCACATCCGACCAACTGGAGCCATGTATGTGTCTTGGGTGCAGTGCCCGCAGTGTCATCTTCCATGAGCTGACCGATAGCTTCAAACCAACAGGCCAAAAAAATATATACAGTCCTCGCGGCGTTGTTCCTTGTTCTGAATTCAGGAATATCGTCTTCCTTGCCTAGCAATGTGGTCCCGTATATCATGGAAGATTTTGGCGTGGATGGCGGGTCGCAAAAGGTGCTGCCAACGGGAGTTTTTCTCATCGGATATGTCGTCGGTCCCCTGGGATTCAGTCCGCTGAGTGAAACCATTGGACGAAAGTCCGTCCTACTTGGAAGCTTTACAGTCTTTGTTCTAGCGACACTTGCCTGTGCTTTCGCTCCGAATTGGTCATCGCTATTGATCTTCCGGTTCATATGTGGTGCGATGGGTGCTGCACCGCAGACCGTTGTTGGTGGTGTTTATGCGGACATGTTCTCGAACCCTCGGAACCGTGGCCGTGTGATGACCTTTTATATGTCTGTATGTTGATCGGGCACCACTTGCTGGGTTTAATTGGACATAAAGTAACCGAGAGAAACAGGCTGCAAGCTTCGGGCCGATTGTGGGACCAATCATGTCGGGGTGCAGCGCACAATATGGTTGGCGCTGGACCTTTCGCATCGACTTGATACTGGCTGGAAGTTGCTGGATCGGGGCGCTATTTCTTCCGGGTGCGTTTCCAGTGATATGTCTTGTGACAGACTTTGTGCATACTGACAGGCTGTTGAGCAGAGACTTTTGCGCGTGTCATTCTCCAAAAGAAAGTGAAGGAGTTGAACAGCACCTTCAAGACAGACAGCTACATCTCCCAGCTGGAATTGAAAAAGGTGGAAGTGAATTCCAGCCTTCTTGAGATCTTCACCAGACCTATCACTATGATCATCTTCGAGCCTATTATCCTGTTCAGTGCTCTTTATATTTCATTCGCCTATGCTCTCATTTTCTTTTGCTTTGCAGCCTACCCGATCATTTTTGAAGGTAAAGCACTTCGAAGTATCTTTTTCCTTTCGATAAGTGGTATAATGACGAGGCGATACAGGGACCTATGGCTTTAATGTGCAGCAGACTTCGCTCTGCTTTCTACCCAGTATGATTCGCAAGTCCCCACCTATGCTTACGGTGCTAATAAAAAATACAGTTGGCATCGGCGCGGCCTCATCCGGCCTCATCTCTCTTTACTACGACATCTATTACGAAAAAGCCAAAGCCCAGGGCAAGAAGTGGACGACGATCCCGGAGTACCAGCGCCTGCCGATCTGCCTGATCGGTGGCCCCTGTCTCACCATCAGTCTTTTCTGGCTTGCTTGGACGGCCGACCGCCACGTCTACTGGCTGGTCCCGGTGCTTTCCGGGTTGTTCTTCGGCGTCGGCTATCAGATCCTCTTCATCTCGCTCCTGACGTATGTCACCGACGCGTACAAGATCTACTCCGCGAGCGCGCTGTCTGCCTCGCTCATCACCAGAAGTATCCTCGGTGCAGTGTTCCCGCTGGCGGCCGACCCCATGTACTCTGCATTGAGCGTGGGGTGGGCGACGTCGATCCTGGGATTCGCGAGTCTGGCGTGTATCCCCATTCCGGTGATGTTCATATATAAGGGGGAGTGGATTCGGAGGAAGAGTCCGTTCTGTCAGCGGTTGATGGAGGATGAGAGGAGGCGCAAGGAGGAAATGATGGCGACTAGGCCTGCTACTCCTGTGGAGGTGGTTTAGTGGATGGAGGGACATGATGCTATGATGTTATGAAGCTTAGATCTGGAGATGATTGATAGAGTAATGCTTAATGACGAATGATAGAGTGGCAAAATAGATTGTGGGTTCAGTGACTGAGTTGCTTGCGATAGTAAAGCAGAGAAAGGACACCTTCGAGCTGTAATGACATTCAGGCAATGACTTGCCCGAGGATTGAGGCTGGCAAGAGAAGAAGGACTCGAAAAGGGCTTAGCGTGCAGCCGGATGCCATCCTTCTCTCTTGATCATCGCATGCACTTCTAATTTTCATTCGATCCTTCAATCATCTTCAGCGGGTCTTTCCGATTCGCTTCTCCGTGGTGTTGCTCCAATGACAAGTGGAAGCAGGAATCAAGCACCGGCCATTATACTTACTTTTCTGCATCCAGATTCTCAGAAAGATCTACCATAGTACGCTACTCGGAGCACTGGCTACTTCGGCAGTCGCCGTCGAGCCGACTGCATTGTACAAGGAGGCTACAATTCTGGTACCGATGTGAAGCTTCGCATTGGGAATGGTGGTGCTGGGCAGAGTGGACTTATTGAGGGTTAGTAGATGCTACGAAGTCGCCCATTGCAATTCCTAGTTGACTAACCCATCATCTTGCCACAGCCCTGGCAGATACTTTCATCAAGGCGAGCGTGGAAAACGGTTCTGCACCATTCAAGGTCGCCTGGTACAAGAGTCACACAACAGTCCATATATCACCTGAAGGACGACACTGTGGACATGGGCATTGCCCACAATCCCGCCGTCCAGTCGCTTGCCATCCGACAGCGCGTGGCCGAGGGCCCTTCCTGGTACGCCTGGCGCGACTACTCTCTGCTGGTTGGCCCTCACTTCAACCCAGTTCGACTGAACAAGACCGACGACATCTTGACCATGTTCTCCAGCCTCTACACCGCGGCCGAGAACGACAGCGCCCCTGTTCGTACCAGGTTCCTCTCACGGTATGACAAGTCCACCACCAACATCAAGGAATCCGACCTCTGGATTGGCATTGGACAGGTACGTTGCTTCAGTCCCGCTGTGGTCGCACCGATGCTCATCTCCCGGCTACTAGGTTCCATGGGCGACGACATACTCCACGTGGTACCATCAGTACATCGCTTATTATGTTCAGGCGCTGACCGCCGCCATCCTTCTGGAGGAGTACACTGTTACGGATCGCGGCACCTATCTCACAATCTCAGAGGATCTGCAGAGCCAGACGGCCATCTATAAGGCGGGGACCGACAGTTCCGGTGACCCTTTGCTCAACCCTGCCCACATCTCGTTGACAAGGGGGCCGCAAACGCCAAGATGGCGGACAGGTTTGCCCAGTGGATTCGAAGCAGTGAAGGACAGGCTGTTATTACTGGTTTCAAGAAGAACGGACGGCAGCTGTACACGGGTGCCCCGGCTAACAAGACTGCCCATTTTGAAGACCTTTGCCGATGAAGGGAGTACTTAGAAGGGGTTATACATGCTCAAGTGATTATGAAGCTAGTAATCGTAAGGCTACACGCTTAGACGGTTCTCAAACGTTTGTTGTATCCAGTATGTTGAGCAATATTCAGCATACTCCAGTTGTGGTCGGTGATATTTGCTCCTCTGCTAAGTCAAGCAGGTACACCGACTAGCCTGGAGGTATGACACTGCCGGTCTGAGTAACACATTCACTCCTCCAGCCTCCCTCCGCCTCCTGTCCAAACCTCCTCTCGTCACCATCCTCTGCTCATATCTATCCTTCTCGCACACCCCATCTGACCAATTCATCCCTCTTCGTTCTTCGCATCTTCCACATAGTCCAACTGACCTTCTCACAACGCTCATGATCCTCAAGACCCTTCTCGTCCTGCTCCTGGCTGGGCTCGTTGCCGCCCAGGCGACCGTGACCGATATGTTCATTGGAATCATGGAACCGCAGACCGAAGGCCTCGTCGCGTCCGTCGTGGGCGAAGTGAGTCCCTTTGTTTCCCGTGCCCACCTATCCACCGATATGCTAACTCCCCTTATCCCAGAACGCGGACGAAACCACCTACTTCGTTACCTGCGTGACCCCCCAGCAAACGACCCCGGTGACATCGGGATGCAGCCTGGCCGCCGGCGTGACCGTCATAGCCGAGCCATCCACGACCCAGGTCTTCAGCACCGCCACGAGGGACGATTTGTGAGTCTTGCCTGGCTGGCTGACTGTCTACCTATCTTCACACACTCTGTCTAACCCGCCGACCAAAAGCATCGGCTACGAATCCATCATCTGCGCCTTCGACAACTCGCCCCTGGTCACCTGCACCCAGACCACCCACATCCAGGGGTCCCCGATGCACGCATACCACGAAACGTGGAGTGCGATCGACCAAGCCGCCGGCTACGCCCTCGTCACCCAGAACCTCACGCGCTTCCCGGTGACCATCATCGCTACCGCTGGTGGCGCCGTGACGGCTACGGCTACGGCTACGGCTACGGCGACCACCGACGAGGTCTTCACGCTGTTCAGCTCGTCGGTCCCCACGGCCACCGTGACGGTTCCCCACGCGGCGGGGCCTTCGGGCTCGAGTGCCAAGAACCATACTTCGGGGGGTGGAATGACTACTGGGACTGCTGGTGGTACGGGTACTGGCTCGGCGAACGGGACGGGGCACGCCACGTCGACCAACGCGGTGACCTCGTCGAAGAGCCAGGGTGCCGGGCCTTTGATCACCGGGGAGGCGATGGTGGTGGCGGGCGTTGCGGCTGTTGCGCTTGCTGCTGCTGTTGTTTTGTGAGAGTCGTTGAGGGCTACTGTAGGGATGGATCTTCGTTCGGAGGTTGCGCTTGCAGACGGTTGTTTATGTTAGTGAGACTATGATGTAATTGGAGAATAATTTGAAGGCATGGATTTGCCGGTTATGAAGTAAAAGCAGTTCCCGGTAGTCTTTGACTATGATATGCGGCTGATATATGTGTAGCATTGTTGGAACAGTGGAGTTTTCAACGTGGCCGGTTCTATTTCGACCACCTCCAAGAGGATTACTAGAGCACCCAGTAGTTCAGAAGAACCCCTTCATCCTTTTTCCTTCGGAGTCAATCTGCTTGTAGTATCTCACCCTACTACTCTTCGCCTACAATTTTCTCCATCAATTGACGCGGTACTTTGTGCTGTTGGTATCAGTCTTACCTTGCTCAAGACACAGTTCGCTCAAAGGATTAGTGTTTGGATCTAGAAGCATATGATACAGGTTCAGATCATATTGCCTCACGAATAGTTCAGTGCAGATACAGTCCGTAGGCATAGGAATCATCTTTCATTGGTCTAGACCATAAAAGTCAAGGCATGAGAATTTCCTTTCAGCAGATAATCATCACGTCAATCCCGCATGTATCGTGCTAGAATAGGAAGTCGAGCCACAGCGCGGCGCCTTTTCCAGCAAAGCAACCGCCACGTCAAACTCCTTCGATTAAGATAAAAGAGTGGTTGAATTCCCGATACTACATCGTGCATAAGCTTGGCTTTAGCGCATACTCGACCATATAAATAGCCAGAGATAAGAAAACTGAAAAATATATCGCCATCAGAATCACCATCGCAGATAGTAATCCGGCCAAGTCGCAAGAAAAAGATATTCTCCGTCAACTGAATAGTACAGAGTCGAAGACCAAGTCTCATCCTGGCAGCGCCAGCATCCCACCGATATTAGATAAATTTATAATCCCCGAATCTAACAATAAACACCAATATTCTATCACACCCGTTGGAATGATGAGCCTAGCCGAGACCAAAAATACTTCATCAATTCGACTGTTACAATTACTGGTGGCCAGAGCTTTCGCTGCCCAGCTGGTCTTAGCAGTAGCATATCTTCATTCGCGAGATATTGTCCACGCTGGTCAGTCCACAAATATAGTTCCCCTCTCCATCTGACAGAGTTAGTAGGCTAATCAATATATTATCAGACCTTCATCCTGGCAATATCTTGGGTCTTCTTCCCAGAAACATGGATCCGCTCTCACGAGAGCAACTTTACGAAAAATATGGACAACCCCATCACGAGCCAGTCATCTGTTTAGAGGAGGCGCGTCCACATCCCGACGGGGTCCCCGCAAATGCTGTCGTGCCCATCTGGCTGGGGAAAGCAAGCGAATGTGTGTCTCTGGCTGAGGCTCACATACTTGTCACTGACTATGGGGAGTCTTTCATGCCAGCCACGATAATGCGCCATCATTCCAACACCCCCCATACGCTCATTCCTCCAGAGATTCACTTCGAACCCGAAGAGTCAAGACAGACAAGCTGCGCCATTCTGGAGATATCCTCTAGATTGCCTTGTTCTAAGGTAGCTCGCTCACCATGGATCCAGGATATCACTGGCAAGTACTACTTTGACCATGGCCGGAAATACTATTTGTTCGCGGTCAGGTGACCAGCACTGGGCACTGCACTGCAACTTAACGCCGATTCCCGATCGGGGTTCGGCCGCAACATGCCAGGTGCCCGTATAGTCGGGATAGGACCGCAGTCCCGGATCATCACATCGCCATCGCGACCAACGTCAATTACTGCCGCGGTTGCGCACAACAAGGAATCTTCGCAGCAATGTTGCGGTTTTCTATAAATCTCCGACGCACTACTGAGTCTTGCGACGACCAAACGTGAACACCATGTCCTCTCCACCAATCCAGCCCGACTTCGCCGATCGAACCGACTTCGAGAATGCCACCCGAGGCTGCGTTGCCGGTCTCGAGCCGTGCATCATCCGCAGCTCGGACGGGCGGATTGTCTACAACAATGAGGCGTACGCCTTCCTACGCGACTCCGAATGCCCGGAGACGGCCAGTCCGAAGCTCTGGCGCCAGGGTCAACTGGCCTCCGTGCAGGGACTCTTCGAAGTGACGCAAGGGATCTACCAAGTTCGCGGGTTCGATTTGGCGAATATGACCATCGTCGAGGGCCACAAGGGCGTGATCGTCATCGATCCTCTGACCTCGGTGGAATGCGCCCACGCCGCGTTGACTTGTTATCGGAGCCACCGCGGGGACCGACCGGTGACCGGGGTGATCTACTCACACTCGCACATCGACCATTTCGGCGGCGCTCGCGGGGTCGTCCCGTCGCCAGATGAGGCGAGGACGTTGCCTATCCTCGCGCCCGAGGGGTTCATGGAGGAAGCGACGAGCGAGAACATCTATGTGGGAGCGGCGATGCGTCGGCGGGCGACCTTCATGTACGGGACGCGGCTGCCCAAGAGCGCCGAGGGACAGATTGGCTGCGGCATTGGGATGGCGGTGTCAACGGGAACGCCCTCGCTGATCCCGCCGAACCAGCACATCACCGCAACCGGGGAGGAGAGGGTCGTCGATGGGGTGCGCATCCGCTTCCAGCTCGTCCCGGAGACGGAGGCGCCGGCGGAGATGAACTTCTTCTTCCCGGATCGTCGGGCGCTGTACATCGCGGAGTGCGCCACGCATTCCTTGCATAACATCATCACCCTGAGGGGGGCGCTGGTCCGGGATGCGAAGGCATGGGCGCGGTACCTGGACGAGTCGCTTGTCTTGTTCGGGGAGCAATCCGACGTGTTGTGCGCGGGTCACAACTGGCCGACCTGGGGTCGGGAGGAGATCCAGCAACTGATCGCGGAGCAACGAGATTTGTATGGATATCTCCATGATCAGACTGTCCGGATGATGAATACGGGTCTGACGGGGGTCGAGATCGCCGAGACCCTGGCTCTCCCACCCGCGCTGCAGCGGGCCTGGCACGCGCAAGGATTTTACGGGTCCGTCAGCCACAATGTCAAAGGTATCTATCAGCGTTACATGGGGTGGTTCGACGGCAACCCGGCCCATCTCTGGGAGCATCCGCCCGTGGAAAATGCAAGACGTTATGTCGACTGCATGGGCGGCATCGAGGCGGTGGTTCAGAAAGCTGAGACGTACGCGCGGGAGGGAGATCTTCGTTTCGCCGCTACGCTCTTGGGACATGCGGTCGCGCTGGATCCGACACAGGAACAGGCCCGATTGGCTTTGGCTTCCGTGTTCGAGCGCCTCGGTTACAGCGCGGAGAACTCGACGTGGAGGAACTTCTACCTCACCGGGGCGCTGGACCTCCGCCAGGGAGGAGGCGATTCCCAGCGCCACAGTCCGGGGCTGGCGGCTCGGGAGCTAAACCCCCATCAGTCGGTGGAGCAGTGGCTCAGTCTACTCTCCGTCCGACTCCACGGGCCTCGGGCTGCGACGGAGTCCTTTATCATGGATTTTCACGTGAAAAACACGGGGAGCTGGTGGAGGTTGATTGTGAGCAACGGCGTGTTGACCAGCCGGGTCACTACCGAACCAGCGAAACCAGAGGCTGCTGGTTTTACAATGTTTGTCACAAAGCAGCAGCTGGGCGCAGTTCTTAGCGGCAAAGATCTTGGGGAGCTGAACTACGAAGGGGAGCTTCAATTGCTGTCGAGGTTCTTGGATTTGACAGCATAAGAAGGCCATGCAAGTGGGACTATATGGCCAGCATTCAATGGACATGCTCGGAGTGTCAACTGAAAGCTCCTCCGGCGGTGTAGTCCGTACTTCGTCAGAAGTCATGCAAATCCCGAGTTTATGCCGCAAGGGCAAGACCAATACAATAGTGCTGGCCAATAGGCGAAGATTGAATTGTCCCGTGTCTCGACAAGCCCTAAGACGAGATGCAGACGGCATGCAGACGGCCGAGAAGAAAAAATAAGAAAGATACGAGTCGAAAATTGGCGACTCGCTAAAAATTGTTGAGGAAGAAAAAACGTTGAAACTAAAAACTACCAAAAAAACCTTAAGGCAGAAAACGCGAGGCTAAACTGAAAAGGGATTGGGGGCATGCGAGGGCGGTGGAGGAGGATGGATGGCCTTCCATTGCAGGCTTGCATCCCTTGCTTCTGGTCTATCTATAAGTAGCCCGCAAATCTATCACATTCAGGGGACAGCCTGGAGGGGTTAATTGAGTTCCCCTTTTGCATGGAATTTCCAGAGCTTATCGATAACCCCGGCTTGAACAAGGAAAATATCCCTGTTTTCTCGCAGAGTCGTCCCCAAATCTAAGTTTTCTCCAGATCCGATTCCCCTTTGAAACTGTTGGGAATCCGACCTCCACAGTGTGCACGGGCAAAATCCGTGGGAGGGCCTCGAATTAGACCGGCGGAGCAAACCACGACACGCCGTTTCTGCGATGGCTCAGTCTCAGAAAGGAATGCAGCCACTCAGGGGGCGCCCAGATATTGACAGTTAGCGTGGATACAGAATCTGACACTGTTCCGTGGTTCCACCGGAGCTTTCTCATAGGTGTGGCGAGAGGCCTTCCAGAAGAAGCCAGGAACACGATGCGCCTAATTGGGTCTCCTCAGTGGCCGCTGATCACTGACCCTATTCATTATGGGTTTCCTACAAAAATTCGGAAAGCTGCACACGGCTTTTCTTTCGCACAATTCAATTCCCTCTGGGTGAAATTTGGTGGGATTGATTCATAGTCTGCAAAGATGACTTTGACCGAATTGCGCAAGAAGGAGCCTATTGTGACGGTGGTGGTATGTTTGACCAAAGTGTATGCTTCCGAAAAGAAAAAGAAAACCATTGACACTGTTCGCAGGAAGTCGAAGATGACACCGTTCCCAATCTGAAAGACCTCAAAGATGCCATTCCCAAGGAATGCTTCGACTCCTCGGCCGTCACCTCCCTCCTCTACGTTGCCCGTGACATCCTCTACTGCGCTATCCTGACCTACGCTGCCTTCCACATCTACCTCCTCCCTACATTGGAGCTGCGAATAATTGCCTGGGCTGTCTATGGCTTCTTCCAGGGCTGTGTTGGCACGGGACTGTGGATCTTGGCCCATGAGTGCGGCCATGGTGCTTTCTCCCGCCACCAGAAGCTGAACGACTTCGTCGGCTGGGCTCTTCACTCTTTCTTGATGGTGCCTTACTTCTCCTGGAAGATCACCCATGCTCGCCACCACCGCTATACCGGTCACATGGAGAAGGATACCGTCTTCGTGCCCTGGACCGACTCGCAGTTGGCCAAGAAGAAGAACGTGCGCATCGAGCAGTTGAAGCACTTGACTGAGGAGACCCCGATCGTCTCTTTCGTCCAGCTCATCGGTCACCAGCTCATGGGCTGGCAGCTGTACCTGTTCCTCAACGTCACCGCTGGCCCGAAGAGTTTGCCTGAGAACCGTCCTCTGAAGGGCATCTCCAGCCACTTCAACCCCTTCGGCCCTATCTTCACTCGCGCTCAGTGGGTCAGTATTGCGCTGTCTGACTTGGGTCTGCTCATCATGGGATCTGTTCTGTACTATGCCTCTACCCAGATCGGAGGCTGGAACGTTGTTCTCCTATACGTGATCCCGTACCTCTGGGTTCACCACTGGTTGAGTGAGTACACCTTATAATGTGTCCGATCAATCCAGCACACTGACAGTACTAGTTGCCATCACGTACCTCCAGCACACCCACCCTGCCGTTCCTCACTACAGTGCCGAGACCTGGACCTACACCAAGGGCGCTCTGGCCACCATCGACCGCAGCATTGGCTTCATCGGCCGCCACTTCTTCCACGAGATCATTGACTATCACGTTGTTCACCACCTGTTCAGCCGCATTCCCTTCTACCACGCGGAGAAGGCTACCAAGGCCATCCAGCCCATGCTCGGCGCCAACTACCACGAGGAGAAGCAGGAGAGCTTCTTGTACTCTCTCATGACGACTTTCAGAAAGTGCATCTATGTGTCCGACAAAGGAAGTGGCAAGAGCGAGGCGCCTGGTGTCTTCCACTTTGTCCTCGCCGATGAGAGAAAATAGTTCAGAGTTGGATCTGTCTGTTCGATGATGCGCCTAAATCCTCATCGCGCGTCATGATTCTCCTAGATATACATCTGTATATAGATAGACTGATAGACTATAGAATGGCATCTGGGAACATTTGCCGAATTTAGAACTCATACTCTACTCTAGCGTCGAATGGCTTGCTACAACTACTCTCAGTCTATTGTAGTTAATTCCACCTCTGAATTGCACTTCCGCCGTGCGGACGAATAGCACGGCTACAATAGGAATAGGAATACTGCCTTGCTGACTATCTGACTTGACCAGAACCAAAGCTCATTGAGATCCTGGCACTAATCATGCTCCTAAAGCGAGCTTTTTGCTGATGCTGGGCAGTCGCCGATTGCCTAGAGCTCCGGGCGGTCAGCGGCTATTTCCCTGCGGAGATGAGACTGAAGCCACCACCCCGCGGCAAACTACCTAGGCAGCCCCCTCCAACCCAGAGAAAACATCCATCAGTTTGAGCAGTGGCTCCCACCTGACATCTTTCTGGATTTCGATCTTACCCTCTGCAGTCATCACCTTATACTCATCCGCGACGTGTGTGCCATAGGAGTAACCCGCCTCGTTGTTCACGAAAGCAGCCAGGTCCCGGATCCAAGTATCCAGCAACACTTTCTCCTCCGGGGTCGGGCCGTGCATTATCGAGTAGCTAACTCGGTCAACAAGACGTGACTGCACGAGTGAGGGAAAGACTTACTTCCAGATCGGCCTGTCCATCGCATGGCTGACTCCGAACGACGCCGGGGCGACCTTCTCCGTGATGAACGACAGCCGGTAGGCAATCAGATAGCGCCAGACGTCGTCGACACCCACGCCGTGGTCCAGCAAATTCTTGACCAGGAACCGTGACGGCGCCCGCACCTGGCCATCGGCAATGAGATTCCCGAACACCGCCTGCCACTCTTCCCTCTGCTCCGTCGGAGGCAGCTCATAATACCGCAGCAACCTCTCCGTCGTGGCCGGCGCATAATAATTCTCCACCTGCTGCCGGAACGACTCCCGATTGGGCTCGGGGCTGTTCGTCACCGCGTAGAGGGTGTTCTCGTCGCGCACCTCGCCGATGAACAGGCGCAGACCCCGTCTCTTGAACTCGGCCGCGAACGAGCCGTCCCGGAAGTACCCGAAGATCCCCGGTTGGATGAAGACGCCGTCCGTGACCGCTCGGAAGGTGTGATGCTCGAGGGTCATGATGGCGTCGCACAGCGCCGTGGCCTCGATCCCGCGCAGGCGCGCCAGCTTCTCCTCGCCGGAGACCTCCGCCCCGATGCCGAAGTACGTGCACACCTCATCGAACTGCGCCTGGCAGTCCTCGGGGGTCTTGGGCTGGGTCGGGATGGCGTTGGAGTACATGACCAGCCGCCGAAAGCGATCCCGCGACCGGGCGTCGATCACGTCGGTCCCCGCGCGGAAGTCGAACAACACCTGCGCCTGCACCGCGTACGCCCCGGCGCTCCGCCCGGACAGGATGAGGTTCTCCGGATCGCCCCCGAAGTGCTTGATGTTGTTGTGCACCCACTCAATCGCCAGCCGTTGGTCCCAGAGACCGTAGTTTCCGACCTCCCGGCCGCCGGATTCCTGGCGCAGGGCGTCCCCGGCCAGGAAGCCGAAGATGTTGAGACGGTACCCCACCGCGACGAAGACGCAGTTTAGACCTCCTGTGGAGATGAGCTCGGTCGGATCCATGCCGAATTCCTGGCTGGGGTCCCCGACCTGGAACCACCCGCCGTGGAACCAGATCATCACCGGGTGCTTCTTGTTCGGGGTTGCGGGGTCGGGCACGGGCGTCCAGATGTTCAGGCGAAGGCAATCTTCGCTGTAGGTGTGGATTGGAACGTGCTCGCTGACCGACTTGGAGTAGTTGGCTTGTGGACAGACGGGGCCAAAGATGGTGGCGTCGAAGGTTGATGATTCTTGGGCTAATTGCGACAGGGACAAGGGCTGGGGTTTACGCCAGCGCAGAGGTCCCACTGGTGGTTTGGCGTAGGGGATACCGGTGAAACGCCGGAACTGCGTGCCATTTTGCAGGCCCTTGATTGTCAGTTCGGTGTTGGGGATGGGGAGATGGGTTTCGCTCGTGGTGTAGGAGATGTTGTTGCCCATGGTTGCAGCCGGGGACGATGAGTCTGAGTCTGGAACTTCGAAGAGACGACGCGGTGCTGCAATGGAGAAGGCAATGCATGGATATATGGCAGTCGACCCCTCGATTACTGCAATGGTGCTTTCATGTCGTGATGATATCCCTGCGGGCAGTAATGTCATTGGTTGGATTAGTCGAGCATGGCGCCGGGATCGGATCGGATCCCGGAACTCGATTCTGTGAGAACTGCACTGGTGCTTTGGTGCTTTGCAGGGAGTGCAGGGGATGCTTAGGGTGAGATGTCAACAGCGATGGTCCTCCTGTTTCACCTCATGCTGGCATGCATGGTGTCATGGATGTGAAACCATGGGCTAGGCAACCATGTGTGCCACCAGCAGTCTGCAAAGCGAAAGTTAACCGACCCAAGGGATGCGCACACGTGATGGGATTCACACCTTGGTGCCTGAGGCGATAACTCAGAGCCTTCTTCCCCCAACTCGGTGAAAAGGAAACGAATACGATTCACGTACAGGGCTCCTCCCGCCACTGCATGCATGCCTCGCCATGGACGAGTCAGGTTCAACACGAGTACGCTCTCGGCGATCGCACAATAAATCTCGCTTGGGATGTCAGAATTGCAAGCGAAGACGAGTGAAGGTGCGTTGTCTCTCCTGCTCTACGCTGTCGCCTCCTGGTGTGTCCACGAGAATTGGTCTACAAGATGGGCATTGCTGCGATGCACTTGTTCGCTTGCTTCATCCCTGAAAGGCTGCTGGTGCGCGCAAGGGCTAAGTACTCGCAGTGTGATGAGAAAAAGCCCGCGTGCGGTCCCTGTGTGCGCCACTCCATCGACTGCGACTTCATCCTCCCGGCTGCCGCTCCGTCCGCCTCAAGCACCACCACGCGGCAGTATCGCTTTCGGCGATCGAGGTACCAACATGCGACCCAGACAGAATCATCTACAGCATCCAGATCCGGCTCGGAGGCTCGAGGGTCGGGGCCGGTGTCGACCGGAACCCAATGTGACCTCGCCGCCAGCCAGCCGCCCGGCGGGATCTCGTTCGCGGATCTCAAACTGTATCACCACTACATGACCACTACTTACAAGACGCTGGCGGACGAGAAAGGGGACACGCATGGTGTCTGGTCCAACCACGTGCCACGCTGGGGGATCTCCTTTCCCTCCATCCTGCATCTCATTCTCTCGCTGTCGGCGCTTCATCTGGCGGCCGAGAACCCCGACTCACGGGCCGAGTACCTCGCCCAGGCGGACGACCACTTCACCTTTGGGGTGCGGTCGGTAACCGCGGTGCTGGCGCTGCTGAACTCGGAGAATTGCCAGCTGATCTACATGTCGGCGGCGTTGATCTGCCTGGCCTACTTTGGCCGGGGGCCCCGCATCGGCGAATACCTTGTGTTTAGTCAGAGCGGTCAGTCCGAGTGGCTGGTGTTGCTCCGCGGGGTGCGATCCATTCTGACCACCAACCACGAACGCATCTTCACGGGGGTGTTGACCCCGGTCCCCGACGACAGTATCAAGGAGGTCAGTCCGGCACTGCAGACGGAACTGGACCGGCATCTGTCGCAGATCCAGGCCCTGCGGTCCTGGATCACGTCGCAGGTGAGTGATGTCGCCGTCTGCGAGGTCTATACAGCCTCGATCGAGGATTTGATGTCCATTCTCCGAGAAGCATACGCATTCCGCAGCGCCGGCAAGGACGGAATCCATCTGATGCATCTGGCTATGGGGTGGATCTATCGGGCGCGAGAGGAGATGATTGCGTTGTTAGAGGCGAGAGATCCGTATGCGCTGGTGGTGTATGCGCATTGGAGCATCATACTCCGGTATATGCAGTCGTGTTGGCTGATGAGGGGGTGGGATGAGCATGTTGTTGGGGGAGTGAGGGCGTTGTTGCCGGTGGAGTTGCAGGGATGGATCGAGTACCCGCTGAGTGTGGTTGCTGGTGGTGTTTCTTAGTGCTCTATATAGACAATTTGTTTTGGGTTCTTTTCTTCTTCTTGGGTCTCGCGCATCGTGTCTCTTGGCCATCGCGTCATTCGAGTACGCCCCGTGTCTATACCTGTCGCAGCACCTTGATCATTGTTGCTATAATTGTTTTGTCCGGCACCCCACCCCGTCGGCTCTTGAGTCCAATGAGGTGAATGCATCTGCGCCTCCATCCCTTGTGGCGGCCATCGACTGAAGGATTTTGTTATCAGATCCTCAATGATTATGCTGATTATGTGAGAAGCCGGTGAAGCTGACAAATTGTCAAGGGGTCGATCCGGACATTGAGGGTAGGAGATGGCGGAATCAGCAGAGCAGTTAGTGCGACGGACTCGGATGTTTCCTGAGTCCGAGGCCTCCGTTAATTCAGTGCATCCGTCGGACCTGCTACGGACATCCACCTCTGCCTCAGGCAGCAGCCATCGGCCTTTAAGTTTTTCTCCAAGTCTAACCGAGCCTGGTAGGCTGGCCACCATTGGATAATCTACAAATCTACAAATAACGATTCTATCGATGCCTATGCGCCAATTCACCTCCTTTCAGTTCTGTCTGCACTTCCATGTGGGGAGATCGGATGTCTGGAAGGTTCCACCTGCGGGATCCTGCCTGAGTGTGGAGGGGTTGTCAGTCAGCGATGACCAAGGAAAAACCCAGTTCCAGCATGGGATGATTCCGCGATTTGATAAGCATTGAATAAGGTGGGGCTGGGGTGCATAATCCGTGGGATCAGGGGGGGCATTCCGGACAGGCACACAATTCTCGGCTGGAATTACGGCAGAAAACTAGAGGATGTGGTGGCGGTCGCCCGGTTGATCGCCTATATAGTTGTGGAAGAGTCGTCGCTGCTCCATTCATTTTCCTCTCAACACAATCATCAATCACTCACAGCGCTCTTGATACCATTCAATTTTTTTTTTCTTTTTAAACCCGATCAACCGCCACAATGACCGCCGCTGAGTTCAAGAACCCCGCCACTACCGCCATCCTGGAGGCGGCCAAGGCCCGCCGCTCCATCTACACCCTCAAGGCCGAGAGCCCCATCGCCGACGAGGCCATCGAGCAGCTCGTCCAGCAAGCCGTCCTCCACGTCCCCAGCTCCTTCAACACCCAGACCGGCCGCATTGTGCTGCTGCTGAAGGAGGAGCACCAGAAGCTGTGGGACATCGCCATCAGCGCCCTCGAGGGGCTGGTCGCCGCCGGCCAGGTCCCCAAGGAGACCTTTGAGAACCAGACCAAGCCCAAGCTGAACGCCTTCCGCAACGGCTACGGCACTGTACGCCTCCCCTAGGATCTTACTAGCTGTGTGCAGCTTCCTAACCCCGGCAGGTCCTGTTCTTCGTCGACTACGACTCCCTGGCCCCCATCAAGGAGAAGTTCGCCATCTACGCCGACAACTTCAACCCCTGGGCGCTCGAGTCCAACGCCATGGCCCAGTACCTGAGTATGTTCTCCTGCTTCATTTTCCTTCAAGGGCCTCGCTAACAGCCATCCAGTCTGGACCGCCCTCGAGTCCGAGGGCTTCGGCGCCAACCTCCAGCACTACAGCCCCCTGATCGACGAGCAGGTCGCCAAGCAGTGGAACCTCCCCGCCTCCTGGAAGCTCGATGCCCAGCTGGTCTTCGGTACTCCGACCGCCCCGGCCGGCGAGAAGGCCTTCGCGCCGCTGGAGGACCGCTTCAAGGTCTTCGGCAAGTAAACGGGCCGCGCAGCAGCTTGGGCTGATGGGCTATTTGAGCGGGCATTGCATTTGGATAGAGTTTGATACCTAGAATTGATTGCATTTACATTATTAGATGTTTGTGTAGGTTGGAAGAAATGGATCACCACTGTAGATGTATATGTACATTCTGGGCCAGCAGCGATGGGATTGTACGTAGTTGGAAGACCCACTATGCTCGCTGTAAGGCTGACTGGCCGTGATTAGCTTTGGAGGGTCCCTAATGGTTGTCAGCATTTAGTTATTCGTATACCGGGTTATACTCCTAGGGGACTATAATTCGCGGCGGATGGCTTGTCTTACAGCTAGACTCGGGGATCGCTCGTGAGGCGAGTTGCAAGATAGGGCGACGGTGTAGCATAGACTTCAATCTGGGACAAATGCGATAAGATCTGGTCAGGTGAAGCTCGTCGCAAGACAAGTGCTTCTCCTTTCACCCGAATTCATCAAATGCCCAGTTCATACCCCTCAGCAGCTTCAGTCTACGTGTCCACAGCACTATTGACACATGTAGAACAAGAAAATATACCCGTCTCCATGAACAGTTTTATACAGTATTCACTGAACCCTCATGAACGAACATTAACACTATACTCGCCTGACCAACTCACCCTCAAGCGCAAACACCAAGACCCATCACAAGACCCCTCGCCTCATCCCTCCACACCCACATCCACATTCACCTCCCCCTCTCCTCCCCACATCCCTCCACATACTCCATCCACACTCTCCACATGCACAGTGACATAATACCATGCACAAGACATGCATAAAAATATCCACTCAACCCCTCCTCCCACCCCCTCCGACAGCAATCACCACCACAGGTACGGAGAACCATCCACTGAGCTTCAAACCATACCCTAGGGCCTCCACCAAACAACTCTGGAGACATCCAGTCGAAGATAATGCGCCCACCCACACCAACCCCCTGAACCCCACCCGCTAACCGCCCTGCATGGTGCAAGATACCATGTCCCGCGCTGGCCACTGCATCCACCGTCGCCATTCATTGGAATAAGCAGTGTAGATGCAATCATGGTCCGACGAGGGGATATCTTGTCCGTGTCGCCGGGTTTACGGAGTAGAATAGCGTGCTTGATATTGTCTGGCCGTCTTCCTGGCGCGTGCACAGCGCCGCTGTGTGCTGTCAGGGCGGGTGTGGAGTGGACCATCCCTGGTGAGTATCTCAGCCCTATGAACCATACCATACACCATTCTGTGGGTAGTAGCTGTAGCAGCAGCGGGGTCAATTCGAGTGTGTGGACGGGATGTGGAGGGTATACGGATACGGATACGGATCCTGCGGTGAGGGAGGTTGTGTTGGGGTATTTCGTGATGAGGGATTGAGGGTTGGGTTGCGATGGATGGGCTGGGTGCTCTAGACTAGGCTCAGCTGGGGTACTAGGTAGTTATCTGGGTGCTTGGGGGTGGAGTGGGAGTGTTCTGGGGCTTGTTGGGGGTATGTTTGGGGTTGATTATGGGTAGGTGCAGTGGTTGCTTGGGCTGGGGTTGTTGGATTGTATGAGGTGTGGATTTTAATCGGGTTTGGATGGGGTTGGGTTGGGGCGTATTGGATCTTTTCTGCTTGTCGGGGCTGATGGAAGAGGTCCTGGGAAGGGGACGCTCTTCCTTTGGCCACTTAGTGTGACGATCCTGAAGCTTTGTTGAGGGGTCGAGGATTGGATGTAGGGTTCGCGGTCGGATTGACCACGATGAAGCATAAGCGGGCGTTGATATGCGTAGATGGATCTTTTGCGCGGTAGATAGAAGTGTTTGTTTGGATTATGTGATGTTGAGATATGATCTAGCTGGTCTGGGAGAGTACTTTGCATGCAATCTGAATGCTTCATGTATCCAGTGAAAGAGTATCTTCTTCTGGAAGCGAGATATGTCCCCTTATCTTACTATATCAACAGCCCACAAGTTCAACGAACTCATTTGCCCGGGCGGAAAACCCCTCATACCCAGCGGGAACCCCCCCACCCCGGGCCGCTGTCGGGGTCGGAAAGCTTGGTGGGAGGAGACTTGATCCGCCAACTGGGCCCCGTGCGGCTGATCCCATCACAACACAACAACCAGCCTGACAATCCGACTAATATATGCACCTGTTATCACACCGCATCAGCCATATTCTCCCCTGGCCTGCTTTTGTCATGCTCTGCAATCCACAGCCACCCGCAAACAATAGTCTGACACGATGCTGACGCTGACGAGCTTATCGCCTGCAGAAAAGCGGGTCGCACACGAGTCCATGGAAATCTGACAAGCAACGCGACGAATCGATAGTCCCACCCTCCACGGAGTATACCTGAAGAAGTATAAGGCCAGTACCACTGGCAGCTGAGCCCGCTCGTATCGCTTCATTTGCCCACGGTTGGGTGGCCATTTTAGCCGATGCTGCAGCAGAGGCTGAGATGGCAACTCATGCCGACCGGGGCTGAAGTCTCGCCACGCAGAACTTATAAAGGATTCCGAGGCTTTCGCCCCAGGAAGCTCAAGGTGACCGCAAGGAGAGCCGGAAAAAAACCACCGCCACGATGAGGATCCTCTGCCTCCACGGATACGGCACCAACCCGGCCAGCATGAACCAGCAACTGGCGGGGTTGCGCCAACACGCGCCCCCGGACTGGGAGTTTGTCTTCCTGCGCGGACCGACCGAGTGCCATCCCGCCGTGGGCAAGTCACTCCTGCTGCCGCTTTGATTCTCTCGACTAACCGTGAATGCAGGCCTGGCAAAGAAGTTCCCCGGCCCGTTCAACTGCTACGCCCGGAGCATGTCCCCCGACCAGACCCGGGCCACCTACACGCTGCTCGACCACACGATCCGCACGCAGGGCCCGTTCGACGGGGTCCTGGGCTTCAGCCACGGGGCCGCCGTGGCCCTGTCGTACCTGCTGGAGGGCTTCGCGGCCGTCGGCGCCGCCCCCGCGGAGTACCCCTTCCGCTTCACCGTCTTCTTCTCGTGCATCTTCGCCTGCTCCGCCGACCGCGCCTTTGTCGAGGAACTGTACCCCGGGCTGCGGCCGGAGGAGTGGAGCAAGGTCCGCTCGTGCGACTACGCGCAGCTGGACACGTTGCCGGACCGGCTGCGCACGGTCACGACGGCCATCAGTCGCCTGCTGGACTGCGTGCATCCGATCACCCGCGAGCCGCGCGGCTTCTTCCTGGATAAGCCCGTCCAGGAGACGCCGCTGCTGCTGTACCCTCCCGTCGTGGCGGCGAGGGTCCAGATCCCGACGCTGCATGTCTGGGGCCGGAACGAGCCGAAGGGGCTGCGGGACGCGTCATCCTGGGCGATCCAGCTGTGTGAGAGCGGGGTGACGAGGTCGCTGGTGCATTCCTGTGGACATGATGTGCCGAGGTCGGCGCCGGAGTTGGAGAGGATTGTGTCGATGATGCAGGAGATGGGGGGGGAAAGGGTCAGAGCTGTGCTGTAGATAGCTTCGGGATTTGAGAGAGTAATATCTAGACACGAATAGATTTAACATTGCCCATGAAGCGCAGGGCTGGAATACCCCAGGCTGTAAGGTAGCCTAGCCCAGTGAGTAACATTATACCTGACCAGGTACCAGAGGGCAGTGCCGATACCGTACCCATAGCCAATCAGAAGCCTCATAGCCCAGCGGAAGCCATCCGAGCTCGGACCCGTGACGGGATCCGCCCGCGCGGGGACGATCCGCCGTTTTTACTCGGACCATTTCACTCGCAGCATTGAAATAAGTATCGATCCAAGTACTGTACTTGTACTCAACCCCAGTTGAACACATACACCTACTCTACTCGACAGACCACAACAAACCCAACCCCCCCAAAATGACAGACCTCCACAAAATCCCCCACACCACCCTCGCCGCCTGCGTCCACCGCATCCTCACAGCCAACGGCGTCTCCGCCGCCGACGCGACCACCATCGCCGACTGCCTGATCGCCGCCGACCTGCGCGGGGTCGACACGCACGGCAGCAACCGGATCCCGAGCTACATGGCGCGGATCCGACAGGGGGTGCTCGACCCGGGCGCGGTGCCCACCCTCACCCAGACAACGCCCGTCGCCGCGCAGGTCGACGGCCACAACGCCTTCGGGTTCGTGGCCGCGCACCTGGCCATGACGCGGGCGATCGCCATGGCCCAGGAATTCGGGGTGGGGCTCGTCTCCGTCAAGCACAGCAACCACTTCGGCATGTCGGCGTGGCTGGTGCAGCAGGCCGTCGACGCCGGCCTGATGAGCCTGGTCTTCACCAACTCCTCGCCCGCCCTGCCGGCCTGGGGCAGCCGCGAGAAACTCCTCGGCGTGTCGCCGATCGCGTGCGGCGCGCCCGCCGGCGCCGCGCCCCCTTTTATTCTCGATATGGCCCCGAGTGTCGCGGCGCGCGGCAAGATCTACAAGGCGCTCCGCCGCGGCGAGTCCATCCCCGAGGACTGGGCGCTCGATGCCGACGGCAACCGCACCACCGATCCGGCCAGGGCGCTGGACGGCGTCATGCTGCCCATGGGCGGGCCCAAGGGCTCCGCGCTCGCCATCATGATGGATGTCTTCTCCGGGGTGTTTTCGGGGAGCGCCTTCGCCGGGGATGTGACCGGTCCGTATGATCCGACCCGTGAGGCGGATGTGGGGCATTTTATTGTCGCTGTCAAGCCGGATTTGTTTGTGGGGTTGGAGGAGTTCAAGGCGCGCATGGATCATTTGTATCAGCGCGTGGTTGGTGGGGAGAAGATGCAGGGCGTGGACAGGATTTATTATCCTGGGGAGATTGAGTTGGAGATGCGCGAGAGGAGGTTGGCGGAGGGGATTCCGTTTGCGAAGGCGGAGATTGAGGCGTTGAATCGCGAGGCGGAGTTGGTCGGGGTCGAGGGGTTGACGGTGGAGTAAGTGGTAGTGGGATGCTTTAGATTGTGATGATGAATGCGAGAAGGGAATGGATTCTGGGGTGTGATTTGGATGGTTTCGGTTTATGTTCAAGAGGAATTACTTTTCTTGTCTGCTCGCGATTTGAGGGTGTTTCAGCCTGTGACTTGTCTTCAACACGCGACGACTCTGCTGTGTATCTCTTCAACAAACTCTTCACGGTTGATTCGATGGTGCTGCTGTCGCTCTACCTAAGGCGATTTCGCTGTCTGGTTCATTTGTTACCTCGGCACATGGCAAGGATTGACCCTCCTCTAGGTCCAGTGCTAGACCTGAACCCTCACAAACTCTAGTTCGCTGTTGTGAGAGGTCTACAAAGCACGATTCCTCGGATCTCCATGTATATGTATGAATGTCTGCTTCGTTAATATATGTAATATCTGTGGATATACCGTGTCGATCAAACCCCAGAGCCCCCAGTAGACCAATCGCGCCTCGAGACGGAACACGCATTCGCGATGGGTTGAGCGATTTGGCCAAGCTGTCAGTAAGCTAACAGTTGGGGTTTTGTAGTGACGGTTTTACAACCTTACCGCTTGCCATATAAGGCTGCTCTGCCGCCCTCCGCACATCAAAATGTGCCAATGGTCCTGCCCCCCCCCCCCCCCCCCCCC